>NW_024545240.1:255650-449858 GCF_903064755.1 Maudiozyma barnettii | reverse complement strand
AAAAAAAAAAAAAAAATTATAAATATTTTTTTTTATTTATATAACTGAATCTAATTTTTCAATGGTCAATAAACCAGCACTATTACTAAATGCATAAAATTTCCCAGATTTTTCATTTTCGTTCCATTTAATACTTGTCACATTAATACCATGCACATCAATAGCTATCTTACTTGAACCTGCAGAAGTACATTTAAATGTTTCATAGTGATGATTCAATCTAAAGTTCTTATTAACTTGATCGTAATCCCATTTCCAGAGCCTCAAATTTTTGTGAGTTTCCGAAATGTTTTTAATACCGGTCAAAAACCTCCTTATTAGATTTTCAATGTAAACTGATCCATCTGACCCCCCACAAAGATCGAAGGGATGACATTTAGATGTGCTAATAGCAGTCACAGTTGCATTTGTAGCTCCTAACTGATGGGTTGCAAACAGAGCACGAGGAATTGCTGCCTTAACCGAATTAGAACCATCAGAATATACAAGTGCATATAACTGAGGATTATAGACTAGAGGTGCTGTATTACTACCACGAAACCTTTGATCTAGAGCAGTTTTAGTTGATTTGATATCTTGCGGATCAAACACAAATATGGTGCCATCAACACTATTTGAGGCAACAGATGTCTTTTCATAATCAGAGTATGCAACCACTATATTGAGGACATATGTGTCATGTACCTTCTGAAAGAATGATGGGACTGTCGAATCTGCGAGAATATCAAACTCCCCAATATTACCATCTCTGAATCCACACACAACACTCGATGGTGAAAGAAAATCAAAACATGTAATAAGATTATCGGGGACTGATATACTAGTCTTAATATCATCATATAGTATAATTTCTTCTTCCTCCGAATTATTCGTGGAGGCCTCTATAAACTTCAAGCATCCATCCTGACTAACAAAAAACAAGACACCTACACTATCATCGGATTTACACCCTTCATGCCATTTTAAGTTCCAAATTTCACCACTGTTATGTAATATAGTCTGTACCTTTTTAAACCCAAATGTGGCAGAATTCATTTTAAATATTTGGATACTCGATATATGAGATACTGCATTGAAACTTCTTAATTCGGGATTGGAAGGATTATCTGAATACTGAGAAACAGCTACAGCTAAATATTGGTCGCTCACCTCATCTTGCGATAACCATGCAATATCTGTAACCATACCCCCACTATTATACACAAACCCTTTTCGTTCATAGTTTGAAAAAACTGGGAATTCCACCTTTTCTGAAGTATCTAAAGTCGTTTGCACATCACCAATCAGGACTTCCAATGGTTCAGACCTACGTTTAAATTTTCTATCGGCTTCTTGTCTTGACAATAAAGACCATTTATTTCCGACTAATTTCTCATGTAATTGACCATATATATTTTTCTGACTTGAAGGTGTAATTTTAGGAATATAGTATTCTGAAGGTTTTTGAAGGTGCTGCTCCGGGAAATCGAAAAGGTAAGCTTCAAATCCCTCTTTAATTTTTGCCAATTCCAGTAAACGTGTTTCATTAGTTCCATAAATTCTGCTAATTTTATCTTTAGCCGCACTTAGATCTTTCAAAGCTCTAATAATACGATTTTTATTAATGGGTGTCTTAGTTTTTGTCACTTTTTTCAAAGTTGTCACTGTCTCTGTCTTTACTTTACGTACTTTTCTCTTTGGTTTTTCCTCTTCAAAAGTTTCATCATCATCAGCTTCTTCAAGTGGTGTATCAGCATCATCATCTTCGGAAGGAATTCCATTATCTTGGAACTCTTCGTCATCGTTGTCTCCCACATTTTCAATCATATTTTCCATGAAGTCAGGATCCTCAGTGACTCTTTCAACTGCCTGAAGAGCCTTTACAGCTGATGTAGCCACATCAAACGTTTCATCATCATAATTTGAGTGTTGTTCTGCCAAGATTTTGTTTTGACTAGATGATTTTCTTGGTCTACCCCTGCGTCTCTTTGATATATTGTCTACTTGTTCCATTTCGTTCCGTAGGTCTATAAATCTGAGTGCAGAATGTAGTTATGAATAATTTGTACCTAAAAATATGATATGATATACTCCACTCGCAATTGTTTAATTCTCCTTTAAATTGTTTTTTTATAATTTCAAATTGCATCATTTGTTTATTTACATTATGTATATACTTGACTTATTTATTTTCTCAAGGCGAACCGCGTAAAGTTAATAACAATATATATATATATTAACCATTATGAAAGATGTAGAAATATATGTATACACTTTTAGTAATTGTCGACAGAATCTAAAAGGATCGGAATCAAGCGCTATCTTGTAAATATTGCAGAGCGCCAGCGAGGTCCTTAATCAAATCATCAACATTTTCACATCCAACGGAGACTCTAATCAGAGTTTGATCAATGTATGGATCCGTCAAAGCTCTCCATTCCACTAATGATTCGACACCACCAAGAGAAGTTGCGTGTTGGAAATATTTTAATTGTGGAGGGAATTTCTTACATTGATCTACAGATTTCAAGGTTAAAGCAAAGACAGGTCCATAGCCTCCTTTCAATTGTCTTTTCACGAAATCTTCCGTTTGTAAAGAAGAATGATAAAGTTTATTTAAAACTTTATCATATTTGGTACGGTTCTCATTTAAAAATTTAACTATCTTGGTAGCATTATCTGATTGTTTCAATACTCTCATCTCGAAAGTTCTTAAAGATCTCAACAACATGAAACTTTCTAAATTAGCAACGTTTGTACCCAAATATATTCTATCGTCCCTTAATTTCTTACTGATTTCTTCATCCTTAACCACTAGGACACCACTTAATAGGTCTGAATGCCCACCGAAATATTTTGTAGCTGAATGCATAATCATATCACATCCGAATTCCCAAACGTCTTGCAATGGTGGAGGGGCAAAAGTGGAATCAATAATCAAAAATGCACCTTTTGCATGAGCTCTATCTGCAAAACTTTGAATATCGTAGGAAGTACCATATGGATTCACGGGTGTCTCTAAATGGACAACATCACCTTTCTGAGCAAACTGTTCAATATCATCAAGTGTATGTTGTTTGACGTCAAAGTTTCTTGTTAAAATGTTTGCAATTGCACGACAACCATGATAACTTTGACCCATAAAGACTCTCTTTGGATTGTAATGAATCATAGCTGCAAAAAATGCAGAACAGCCAGATGAATAAATGATTGCATGACCAAGCAAGATCTTTGAGAATAAACTTTCTAATCTAGTACTGTTTGGATGAGCCAATCTCGAGTAAATTGGTTGCTTTTCCATGAAATCTAAATTTTCTCTATCGTTCCATGCTACTAAATCATCATTATCATAACGAAATGTGGTTGCGACATTAATTGGTGGAGCAACGTCGGTAACTCTGTTGTCCTTATCATCACCATGAATCAATTCTGTAGCCAAATGAACCATTTTTCTTTCTTTGTGCACACTTATATGAGATAGATACAATTATTATTAAATTATATTTTAAGAAACATCTAATTATTCAAGAACAGATATTTGATCCTTTCCCCCCTTTATATGAATCTCAAAAACAAAAAAATACTTACAAATGTCCGTCTTTACCGAATACTTACAACAGTATCCAGAACGAACACCAATTACTCGTTCATGTACTCACAGGTGTCTATCACATAATATTGATAAACGTATTCTCGAGTATCCGATCAAATTACCTCATAGTTCCAGCAATTGAAAAATGGCAATCAAAATAATGATCGAAGGATATGATATAATATGAATGCCGCATAAAATGGGTGAAACCAACGTCGCTTTTAAGAAATTGTGTGGATTGATAATTCTCTTCGTATCTGAATATCTATCTACCTGTCTTCCTCACAGCTGTCAAATTCTGACCATTATGTAACCATTGCGAGAGGACAAAAATTATGCTCTCTCTCTCGCACTTTTGGTTCAAAGTGCGAGAGAGCTAAAACTGTTCTCATCAGAAACGCGTGGGAGGGAGACCTCACACAGTTTGTAGAGAGATCAAAGACAAACGCAATATATGTCAGGAATACATGTATCATCTCCGAGCAAAAGACCAAGATGAGGGAACGGGCTGTCAAGTTATATAATATGTATACCTATCGATCCATACTGATTGATTAACAATCTTTGAGTTTATATCAACTGCTCAGAGTAAGTTCTTAAAGGAATAGCAACCACCATACATATATGTATATATCTAGTTTCCTATTGTTACAACAAGTGTGAAATTTCACGTGACTCTGGCGGTGAACGAATCCTGTATAAAGAAACAAGAAATTTTACCAGAGGATTACATCCAATCTTGAACGTTCAAATAATAAGACAAATATCATCACTTGCAATGCTGAACTTGTATACTCTTCAACATATAAACTTCTATTTAGTGAACTAACTTTTTCTTGTTCATCGGACATCCCTGTCGCAGTGAGTTGAGATGACTTAATGATTGCTTACATAAAATATAATACCTTTGCATTCTATCAGGCAACAGCTAGCGAGCGCACAAATTTCACTTATTTTTCCCCGTATCGTTGTTTCGGTAGGTAAGACGGGGAAGCAAGTGATGAGAAGGGCCAGACAACAAACAATAATAAGTCAACAGATTTGGTAAACAATATGAACTAGCACAATAACAACCGATATTACACTTGTTATTACTAAGAATTGATCAAAAGAAATGCATATCATTTTATAAATATCGATATATATATAAATTTTTACATTTGTAAACCCCAAAAAAACGAAGAACGAGCTCACTTACTCAAGGTAAACAGTTTTTTCTATACTTGATAATATATACTATCCGTGGGATGTCAGATTCGGATTCAGACGATGACTTCTTTAAAGCATCTTCTTCTGAGGATGAAAATGACTTGAGAAATCATATAGAAGATATTGTAATAGAATCATCAAAACCTGAGGCTAAAATTAATATGGATGACGAGTTTGATTTGTTAGTGGTATCCAATAATAATAATAATAATGATAATAATAATAATAATAATGTTGATAGCAACCATACCACATTGGATGATGTAAGTCCCACAAATGCTTCACCTGAAGATTTGAAAAGGAATCATAATTCTGATTCTGACTCAATAAATTCCGATAAGAAAGGTAATTCGAAAAATTCAAGAAGGAAAAGAGCAAAAATGAGAATTCTCAATAAAGATTCAATTATGATAGACGACAACAACAATGATGACAATGAAGAAAATGATTCCCTTTCTGAAGGAAGTAGTAGAATAAGTTCACCCCAAAAGAAGAATAACTATTCAGATTCAGAAGATGAAAACGATCTATTTTTCAAAGAATTATCAAGGAAGAAATCGCCTCCAACTATCGAAGCATCAGCCTTACAATCATCAGCAACATCAACAACTGCAGAAACAAAAAGGTTATATACTATACGATTTATTTCTAAATTGGATGGATCTATTAATAAATCAGTAAGAGTGAAAGTTCTTGGAAAATTTACATTTGGAAAAATTTTACCCTCTGCTTTACAAGGCTTACAAAAAGCTTATAAAATACCTGCTGTAATGAAAAAAATTTATCAAGTAGATAATGTTACATTATATTGGAATAGTGCAAAGGTATTGGATTTTATGACTTGTAATTCTCTCAATATTAAACAATCTTTCGAAAATGAAATATCGAATGTTGATATAACGATCATCTCCAAAGAGATGGAAAAGAGTATTGAATTAACATCAAGGACCGAACGACAAGAAGCAGAAGTAAGAGAGGCCATGGAGCAAGCCCAATTATCAGGCCCAAATGATTCAAATAAAGACATAAATGGATCTAAACATAATGATCAAAGTGCAGATTTAATTATAGAAGAATTTGAAAGGGAGTTACAAGATGCGGTACTACCAAATATCACTACTAATACTACCACTAGAAATGATCAAACACCAGATATAGAAAATGATGCAGAAGAAGTTATGAAAATATCATTGGTTGGTAATGATAATAAAAAGATTTTTGTTAATGTTAGGGAAGGAACAATATTATCAAAATTAACAGATTACTATAGGAAACAGAAAAAACTACCTCAAAACACTAATTTTGAATTATTTTTCGACGATGAAAAACTTAATTTATCTATGACCATAAATTCTTACGATATCGAAGATGAAGATATGATTGAAGTAAAAATATTAAATTAATTCTAATATATTAAGATATATATTTACAAACAATTTTTATATCAACAATGTAGCCGCACGACCTAATCATGGTTAGGGCTTCTTATTGTAAACGTAAGTTTGAAATCGAGAAGATACGATTAGTATTCGAGTTGAAATTATCGGACATAGTTATAGATATTCAAATGTATAATCTTGTGGTTTCATTTTATGTTATATAAAGTAAGTCTATATAAGGAATATTGTATATATATAAAGTTAGAATATTGTTAAACAGAGTTGCTGTTGTTAAACTGCTCATCTTTTGTGCATAGTAACGTTGGACTATGTAGCTCCAATAAACCCAATGTAGGGGGAACGAATACTACATTATGCAGTATATATCATGTGTTATTATATATACGACAGTGCAGCACACTCTAAATTCTACTTATATTAGCTACCTTCACCTTCAGTTAGGTTAAGCTAATGTTAGCCTTTTTAGCGCTGCCGCTACATATTTAACATGTCATGATGGGAAAATTGTAAATTAGACATCTTCTATTTAACTGAACAAATTTTATTATATTACAAAATCAACTTATAGTCGTCTGATTTTTTATATCTTATATAAAAATATATAAAGTAAATTATGGAAACAATTATATTCATAAATGAAATATTGTTCCATTTATATATGTTGGATTATCATTGTCGTGATTATAGACTCACTCGACAGTGGCGTAAGTAATCTATTATTAAGTTGTTGCGGGATGAACCTATCAATAGATCATTGCGGGATGAACCTATTGTTAGATCATTGCGGGATGAATCTATCAATAGATCATAACCTTGGTCATTATCCCTTTTATAATATATTTCCGACATATCATTAGTGTTAAAATGTAGCGGCAGCAACTCTGTTTAACATAGAGAAGAAAAACAATTATTGAAATAAGTTCTAATTAGTTAATGCAATAGTAATAGTAATTAAATATAACCGTCTGTTATATGGTTTTCTTCAATCATTTGAGAGGCCCAACTTGAAAAGTTTCAAGAAAATAAGCCTTGTTGGCGCAATCGGTAGCGCGTGTGACTCTTAATCACAAGGTTAGGGGTTCGAGCCCCCTACAGGGCTACTTCTTTTTTGAACCTTGGCTATAACTGTTTTACCTTATTATCATATATGTCGCTACATTGATTTGCAGTTAGTATTTTTTAGTATTCTAAGATATTGACATCCCTCTTTGTCTTTGCAACAGAGATGAAATAGTTGCTTTTGTAATTTATTAAAACTTTATCATTATTCGTAGCTCTTCGATTGTTAATCTTTAGGTCAACCACTTTACACCAATAAACATTTGTTTAGAACCATATAGTTATTCTTGATTGTATCACTATTACCTCGATTGGTTGGAATCTGTGAGGTGTTTTATTATCTCCCTCCCCTTTTTCCTTTTTATAATTTATGTCAACCTCATATTGAGGAAGCTATTAAAGTTACATAGCGCGGAAACCGTGAAAAATGATTTTATAAGTGGCGAATCTGTTACACTAAGGAAAATGGAACTGCTTAAAAGAAGAAATATTATCAACTTTTTAAGTGTGAAACTAGAAGGAATTGTAAGAAAGAGCTTGAAAACAGCAACTCTAAATACAACAACAAATACTCTCTAATGAGCTCTACTACAGATAAGCCAAGCACAACTGCTAAGGAGCAAATAACGACGACCGAAAAACCAGTAAATCAAAATAAGAAAACGTTGGAAGAAGACGATGAATTCGAAGATTTTCTAGTGGACCAATGGCCAGCCAGCACTACGTTGAAGGACTCAAAAGAATTCCACACAAATCTATGGGAAGAAAGTTGGGATGATGTTGAGGTTGATGATAACTTTACCAATGATCTTAGAGCTGAAATAGCGAAATACAAACAAGAACACCAATGAACACTCTAATGTTATATATAGCCATTAGAATTAGATAGTCTAATAGGATATTTTTATGAGACCAGGATTTGATACAAATATTATATGATTTATTTACATTGTGTACTTTCATTTTTTAATAAAACTAATTCATTCTTTTATGTATCTAAATTTGAAAAATTAATTAACTTATATAATAAATTATTAATCAAGTAAATATATTTTACCTGCAGGTCCTGAGCAAATTACTTTACTCGTTTCTTGTGGATGCCACTTGACTTGAGAAATTGGTGATTTTCCTGGAATTGATATCTCTTTTAGAAGTTTCGATGTTGTCCAATCCCACAATAGAACTTTACTTCTGATATCTCCGGAACATATATAATGTCCATCTGGTGCGAATGTAAATCCTATAGCATAACCTACCGATTTTTGTCCTTTGAATATTTTATTTGGAAGTTTCCTAAACTTTGGTTTCATATTATATGTATATATGGCGTTATCCATACTCTGGGTACAAAAATATTTTTGAGTTGGATGTGTGTTAATAACAGGCATAGAATACTGCGCTGTATCACTGATATTTTTAATAGGAATATTAACTCCACTATTCCAAATCATTACAGTCTTATCTTCAGAAGATGATATAAATTTGGATCCATCTTGGAAATATTTGACATCCAGAATGCCTCCGATATGATGATCATACGTTTGAACAAGTCCATTTTGTTCAGTTACCCGTGTATCATAATGCAAGATTCTCGAATCAGAAAGACCAACTATAAATTCGTTCATTCCTGTAGGACGAAATTCACAACAACTGACCCCATCTTTAAATCGTAACCTCTTTAAGACGGACCCAGTTTCCGTATCCCAAACCTTTACAGTTTTATCATATGAACTACTAATGAACGATGTACCGTCATTGACAAAATCCATGGAATTGACTGATTTAGAATGTCCCTCATAATCTCTTATACAAATTCTTTCATGATAAAAATCCCATAATTTTATCTTATTATCATTCCCCCCAGATAGAAATAAATGACCTGTATTTGGGATAAACTTTAAACTTGTTGTACCATTCTTGTGGCCTTCAAAAGTGTATTTAACCTTCTTTGGGAGATATGTTTTGAATGTAAGGCTTTTTTTATCTAAAGTAGTTTCTATGTCCACTGGTGGATTTAATATGCTACTACGACCTCGATAATCTTTTTCCGATTTACCATAAAAATGAGATATTTCAATATCATCGGTGCTAACTGTATCTGAGTCATCATCTACTAATTCAAATTTCTCATCCACTTTATCCTCGTTAGTGTAATCGTCGGGTTGATATTTACCTTCATCTTCACTGCTCCAAGATCCCCATGGACTATTAGTTTTTCTTGCCTGTTTTCTCTTCTTTAATTCTCTTTTTGTGAAGTGATGTCTCTTTTTAGATGTTAAGGGAGTACCATCTGTTCCCTGAACGTTGTTCAGAAATAAACTTTCATTTGTATTTTCGGAATCTGAACTTGAACTGTATCCTTCAATAATCCCCATGGTCTTCAGTTTGTATGTTAGGTCTATAGATTTATTACTAATATTCCATGGGTTAGATTTATTTATCTGTATTCGTCGAAGACATTACATTTATTTCCTATTTGAATTTTGAAGCCATTGAAAAAATAAATTTCAGTCGCCCTATGAAAAATAGTGCAATAGGTAAGGATAGTAAAGTAATTATTTTACACAATTTTGTTACTTCTGTATATATGCTTATGTTATAATGATTTGTATGATATCATTCTCTAAATGAATTTATTTTAATGTACATTATTTATGATTAATTACGGTTTCCTTTGTTCTTCAATTTTTTTACAATATTTTGAATATTACTTTTGGAAGATTTACTGTCACTACCATTATCTCTTTTTTTGTTATTGGTGTATGTTTTCTTAGAACGTTTATTAGACCCTGAATGATTCTTCGAACGCTTGTTACGTTCTTCCAACATTTTCTTCGTAGTTTTAGTAGCTTTAAATTCTGGTCTGGAAGGATCAATGGCAAAGTCTCTATCTTCAAACATTTCCTTAAATCTAGGATCATTCAAATTGGCTTCAAAATTATCCTCAACAATCTTTGTTTTATTTTGATATTTAGATTTTTTACCTTTCTCCTTTTCTGATCTCAAAATTTCATTCATGTTAAAGTGAGCATCTTTATTTATTTTGTTTTCTGTATTTTCGTCATTATCATCCATCATTAATAGTTCTAATTCTGCTCTAGATTTACTGTCACCTACAAATTCTCTATTCTTTTTATCCTTTAATGACCTTAATTTTTCTTTCTTTTCCTCTAAACTGGTTTTCTTCATTTGTTTTAACTTATCTTTTCTGGATTTCCGACGTTCTTTCTCCTTACGTCTAACCTTTTCAATAGTATTTTCCTCCTTCTCTCCTTCCTTCTCTGATGAACCTTCTTCTAGACCAGGAGTAAATGTGATCTCCATATCAACTTCTTCACCATCATCCTTCTTTTCCTCTGATTTCTGGTTAAAGTTCTTACCAACTAAAGATAATAGTTTACTTCTGGAATTTTGATCTACTTCTTCATCGGAATGGTCACTGTCTGAAGCCAAATAAGCTTTGAAATCCATATCTTCAATCTCCTTTTGAGAAAAAGCTCTTTTCGAAATAGCAATTCTGTCAGCTGGAGTTTCATCCCAGGTCAATTTGACGTTGGAATGTTGTAGAGCATCAGTACTAAACTGTAATGGTTTATAATTTTTTGGCGATTCTGTACATTCATCCCTAGGAGTATCATCAAAGGTCATGCCGTCAGGAACGAAACGAAGATCGAACATGTTCGCAGTTGACTCAAATTCTGTACCATCACAGTTTTGATATATAGATGATGCTGTTTCAATGTTATTGCAATATACAACCGCATAATAATATCTTAATCTTTCTAATTGATATTGACGTAAAGCTTTTCTATCGAAATCCTTGTCAGCATCACCTTCTTCATAAAGATCTTTTATACCTATATCATCATCACTTTCTTCTTCATCTTTAGGACCATTTTTCTTACTCTTTTTCTTCTGAAATAATTCTTTAGGAGGTCCTTCAACCTCTTCTCTTTGCATTCTTTCCTTCCCAAATTCGCTCGGATATATAGAAATTCTGCTAATCTTACCACCTTTTGGAACAAAACTAGACAATGTAACAAACAGATCTTCTGCCTTGACATGGTCCCAATCTAAGTTGACGACAGCCAAAGTGTTGGATGGTTCACCAGCTTCAGGCTTTGTCGTTTCAATTTCAATCTCAGATTCACCTTCACTTTCTACATCACTCTCTCCTGAATATTCCGATTCAGAAGATGTATATTCATCGGAACTAACATAATCGTCAGGAACTTCACCACGAGCTCTATCAATAACAGGTTCGGTGGATGGTTCTTCTTCCTTCTTACTTTCATCTTCATCTTCGTCTTTCTCGAAGTACTTATCGAAATCGTTCAGATCCTTGTTGTTTGAATCTGATTGAATCTTTCTACCATATTTATCAACCTTACTTTTCTTTTTAATCTCTAAATCTTTCTTACTGAATCTATTATCTAGTTTGATCTTGATGTTTTTAGAGCTTGTCTTCTTAAATTTTGGATCATTGTAAACTCTTGAAAATCTTGGATCAGAAGATTGACCTTCTTGCTTTCCACTACCACTTGATGACATTGGAATGGCGAATATTCGATGGATACTTATTTGATGAATTAACGAAACCTGTTTTGACTTCAACTCATATATATGATTATAAAATTATGCGATTTAAGTAATTATTATCGTCTGTGAATCGATGCTCATCGATTCTTCTCGCGCTGAGAACTGAAAATTTTTTGGTGCACGTAGAATGTGACCAAAAATTGTACTCTTCAATATCAAAGAGAATTGATTTATAGAAGATGCCAATTCTAAATAATAAAGTAGATAACTTAAGTTATTAATTATTTTGTTATAATGTAAACATTAAGTTAGATATTTAATGAACTTTGCCAGAAAAAATTACTTTAATTCAATGTTTTTATATTATTGCAAATACAACAACACTCAACAGTATTTTTTAATATGCCATTTCATAGTAAATATGTATATATAAAAATATGTGCCAATCCCTTATTTTTTTGATTTAGTTTTCTTAACTAGCTTCTTTTTTATATGCTTTTTCACCTTTGTCTTACGTTTTTCACGCTTAGCTTCTTTAGCTTCTTGTTTTCTCTGTTTCTTTTCATCTTTATCTTCATATTTCTTACCTTTTAGAATCTTTTCTTCCTCATCTGAATACTCATCTTCCCCACTCTCTTCTTCTTCATCAGTTCCTTCATCACTATCTTCCTCCAAATCATCATCTGAATTACCGTCGTCATCGCCATCGTCATCATCAAATTCATTGATATTCTTATCGTAAGAATTAGAAAAATTCTTTTCATTATCATGAGCCAACAAACTCTTTAATAAATCAAATTTACCTTCCGTAAATCTATCAAAATCTCTTTCCTCCAAACCATTCAAATTTCTAACCAAATATAAAGATCTGAACACTTCATCTTCCGCTTCATCCTCAACAGTCTTCTTTACGATTAAATTTTTCTTAATATAGTCCATCAAATCAGGTAGACTTCTCATATCACCTTGAAAATTTGGTAATGTTTCAGATATAACAAATTGGAAAAGCAAACGTTCAGAGAAGATATCAATACCCATTTTTTCGAAATAAAAATTGACATTCTTTATGTCCATTCTTAAGAAATCCAGACTCATTGGATGTTCTGGTTGAACACTTTGGGATACATCGATGACATAAAGTTGATCTTTATGAACTAATGTGTTATATTCTGAAAGATCTGCGTGAACTAATTGACATACTTGGTACAATAACCTTATATCAGCGATCATATTGTAGTAATAGTAATATATTTCTTCACGGTCCTTGTATGGATAATCTCTTAGACGTGGAGAGGCAAATCCATCACCTCTATTTAAAAATTGCATCACTAAGACATTGTTTTTCACTTCAATTGGTTTTGGAACAGGTATCACGCCTGCTTGATATATTCTTTTTAAATTACGGAATTCCTTTTCTGCCCAAATCTTAATCATCTTTCTAGGGTTATGTTGTGATCTTGAATTTCTGAAACGGAATTCACCGTCGACATAACGTTCTCTATCCTTAAACACCAAGATAGATGTCTTATAAATTTTAATCGCATATTCTTCTCTCTTCTCTGGATATTCTTCCGAATTATTACTTTTCTCAACATCACTATTATCATCATTCTTTAGTTCATTATGATTATTTGGTTGTTTACTACCAGCGAAAGCGTGATACACATTTGCTTCTTTCCCTGTACTTATACAACCGTTAAAATCCGATATAATACCTCTATTCATTAATGCTTGCAAAAATCTCATAGTTCTAGGATCCAAGACATTTTCCACTGTAGCCCTATTGGCTTTATCTTTATTGGTTTTCCCTCTACTAAATGATAATTCATCTGTCTTGATCTTATCGCTAAACTTATCTAGAATTTGAGTATTTACATGTTCACGATCCTCACGGTTATCGTGCATACTCAGTTTATCAAATTTATCTTCTAATGTCATATTTCTCCTGGTATACTACTTCTTTGCGGTTTCAATTTTAAATATATCGAATATCCTCTACATGATTAAAAGTAAAGTTAAAACAGAAGAATTGAATAGCCGCTTCTCTCTTTATATATATATATATATGTTCATTTAATCACTAAACTCTTTAAAATGAAGTACAAAATCTCAGCTCATCGCATAATCTCGTTTCATTTAAAATTTTCCAAAGGACAAAATTCATTTCGCTGCCTGCCACTGAAAATTTTCAGTGGCACATAAAAAGAGTGCGAGAACCTCAGAAGCGTTGAACACGCTCAAACGCTTAACAAAGTAAATAAATGTATTGATAACAAATTAGCAGAACCTGTTTATAATTAACAGATACGGAAGAACTGAAAAACATACAGACTTCGACCTGTTTTTAAAAGATATAAGTCTGTTAATTCACCATCTTTTACTCAAAAGAATTAACCATTAGAAGACAATTCATTTTAATTTCAATAGCATCTATGCGAAGAATGAGAGCTTCTGCGTTCAGGTTTCCAAAAACTTTTCTAGGGTTTCTACCATTATACATAGCTGTAGAAATTGTCCTAGGTATAACTATATTAAACAAATGTAGTGGTGCATATGGTATATTAGCCATTTTTACAGGACATCCATTGGATTTCATGCAAGGGGTATCATATCTATGGTCTATATTTACATTGATCGTGTTTGCTCAGGGTCTTTATGAGATCCGCAAGCCTACATTATTAACATTTTCCCAAATATTTGTGTTTTATTCAATTGATACCGTATGCACATGTTTCTTTACACTATGGTTTACTCGTGTTTGGTTTGGTGTTGAATCCTCTGAGTCTGCCAATGCCTCTGATGCCAATGTTGCTGGTAGTGGGTATTCAAAACGTGGTGCAGATATCGCAAGTCAAGGTGCCTCTCAAGCATATGAATATGCTATTACTATGTTAATCACCTGGGTTTCTCTCATCTTTAGACTTTATTTCAATTTCATTTTAGCATCATTTGTTAAAGAATTATTATCAAATCCAAAATTCATGATCGATCAAGATGATGTCGCACAAGATCTTAAGAATAAAATGTTTTACAAGAGATGGTGGGTTAAATTGCAAAAGAATTCGTACAAATTATGTAGACGATTATTGGTATGACAAAATAGCTAATAAAATGGACGTTGCAATCCAATCATACTCTTATTTATGTAATAGACTTTATAAAATATACTTAAATAAAATTACCATTCCTATTATTAATTTTCAAATTAGTCAAATTGTAAATATTACTGTCTTTCTACGCTATATGTGGAAGATGGTACAAGTGGAGTCGTCGGAGACGTCTCCAATAACAACGGTCTCGACAATGTATGCACCATTGGGCACCACAACAGCATAAACAGACACATATTCTCGATCCGAAACCTCTATCCCCTCTCCCCAGATTTGAATATAAATTGTGTATTAACCAACCTTCAAGTTAGTACATCCATCAGGAGCATCCGGACCACTCTCCTCCGTATGTAAACTTGGCGGTGTCTAAATATGCATCACCAAAAGGTTATGACCCCGCTCTCCCTTTTTTATTGTGGCAGGCAGTCAGGGCGATAATGTCATCAAGGGAAAATGTGAGTGTGGGGGGGGGGAGCTAGAAGAGAGACCAGGTGCGAAGAACAAAGTGAATCTCTTCATCTTAAAGAGGAAACATCCGTGTTCCGGGCATCCAGTTTTAGATGCTTAGAAGTTGTGGTAATCAATGATAAACAAAGGTTGGCAAAATTATGTGCCACATAGCCCATAATATAAGTGTTAATCAATATTATAGCGAAGGGGTGGGGGAGAACAAGGAGGGTTAAATGATGAACAACTGCGTGCAACATATTTTGTGCAGCTATGACTTTTTTTTAATTCAATTGGCAGGAAATAAGTGCCAGGACTTAAGATAGGATATAAGAATCTTGAACACTTTTTCGGATCGTCAGAGGATATACCTTCGAAAATTTATACTTAAATAAACTTATATATAAGTCCACATACATACACCCCCGTTTGTTTCTTGTTGTTCTTTCTACCCTCATCCCATAATCATTTATTGTTATATACAAATTAGTACTATTTTCTTTCTTTATATTTTTCTATTATATATCAATTCATTAAGGGACAATAATAATTACAATTATACTTCCATATACGTTAATAAAATGGCTCAACCAAAAAATAACACTGCTCTACTTAAGTTAAACACAGGTGCCTCTATCCCATCTGTTGGTCTAGGTACCTGGAAATCTACTGGTGTAGATGATGGTTACAAATCCGTTATTAAAGCTCTAGAGGTTGGTTACAGACATATCGATACTGCTGCTATTTACAAGAATGAAGATCAAGTCGGTAAAGCTATTAACGACTCCGGAGTTCCAAGATCAGAAATTTTTGTCACTACAAAGTTGTGGTGTACTCAACAACACAACCCTAAGGAAGGTTTAGAACAATCTCTAAAGAGATTAGGTCTAGATTATGTTGATCTTTATCTAATGCACTGGCCTGTTCCATTAAATCCAAGAAGTATCAAAGATGGTAATTACTTGACTATCCCAATAAAGGCAGACGGTACTCGTGATGTTGAAACTACTTCTTGGAATTTTATCAAGACTTGGGAATTGATGCAAGAATTACCAGCTACAGGTTTGACTAGAGCAATTGGTGTCTCCAATTTCTCTATCAATAACATTAAGGATCTATTGGCCTCCCCAGGTAACAGAATTACTCCAGCTGCTAACCAAGTTGAATTACATCCACTATTACCACAACAAGAACTGATTGATTTCTGTAAGTCAAAGGGTATTATTGTAGAAGCATACTCTCCATTGGGGAGTAACAACGCTCCATTACTATCTGAAAAAACAGTTATTGAAGTTGCTAAGAAGAATAACGTCACCCCAGCCGAAGTAGTCATCAGCTGGCACGTTCAAAGAGGTTACGTTGTTTTACCAAAGTCTGTTAACGCAGATAGAATTACAAGTAACTTGAAAACTTTTTCCTTGTCTGACGAAGATTTCAAGGCAGTATCTGATATTTCTAAGATTGAAGGTGAAAAGAGAGTCGTCGTTCCAGACTGGGCTCCATTTGTTCCATTTATTTAAGTATCATATGCAATTTATGTTGTTTTTTGTTCCAAAACAACTCAATATAGTGTATATAAGTTAAGATTTAATGAATAAGATCCTCAATGAATAAATATATATACATTTCTTGTTAAGAAAATTTCAGGAACGAATTTATTCATTCCTATAAGTTAACGAGGTGGTCATTGAAAAACCTATACCATTCGTCTAAATTTAAAGTTAGGTCCGTCGTCAGAGTCATCTGAATCCGAATCTGAATCCGAATTATCGTGTGTCGATGCTAGATTTTGAACTCTTGAAGATACATGAGTCCTGACACGTGTACTGTGTTCTGTAACCTTATCACTATTAACCTGTGGCTCTATATCCTCTATGTCATCTATCTCATCCTCCTCATCTTCATTTGTTACAAACAATCCATTAGAGGCCATGTTGGCTCTTGAAAAACTGAAAGAATTAGATTCACCCTCTGAATCACTATCCTCAATTTTTTTACTTTGAGAAACAATAGACTCTGGGGCATTTCTTTCTGTGATAGGTTTCTGCTCTGTGTCAGAATCAATAGGTTGCTTCGTACTATCAATGGAACTATTATTTCCCCTGTTATTTTCTCTTACTTCATCAAAACTATCGTCAATATTAGGGCCCAATTGTTTCTTAGAAATGCTATCATATGGCCTTGTAACAATATAACTCCTAGTAATTAAAAAAGCGTTATTCTTTATCGAATCATTGGTATTTCTTGAAGAAGGACAAACCTTAATAAACTTTTTAAAATTCTTGCGACCTTGCCAAGGACCTGGTGTACTCTCTGGACGAGACATATCACGTCTAACTACTAACGAAGAGTTCTCTTCAATTTCCAAATTTGCAAACTCATTTATTGCACCTTCTGTTAACTCCTCTGGTCGCACTTCAGCAATATCTGTTTTCAATCTTTCTACCTCTTTAGATTTTGTTGCTTGAATAACATCTACTAGGGTTCGAGGTCTTTCCATAAGAGTACGTTTTGAAGCTAATGAAACTGAAGCGGATGATGTATCCTTTTCAGAGTGAGAGCAGTTTTGGTTCAAAACATTCATGGGAGTATCTTTTGGAATATCTATAACAATATTTTTATCCTCAATATCAATTGGTAGTTTCTTATTATTTTCAAAATACACATCATTCGCTTCTATGTTTAATTGCTCTTCATCTGATTGGACAATATTTGGTAGTGTACTATGGTCTATGGGAATTTGAGTTTTATTTTTAACAAATTCCTCAGAAATATTTTCATCTACTTTTGTAGTATGAGAAGTAGTATGGTTGGAATGAATGGCATCTATCATTGACGGCAGTACAGTTTCATTACCAGCTAATATTGTTGTATTTGGCGCATCGCTGGATAATTCTCCTCCACCTGCAAAGAAACTAAGACTATTCAGGGGTTTTATTTTGGGACGTGCTATTCTTCGTCTTTTAGTAGGTGCCGGATTATCTCTTTGTAGATCATCTATAGGGTGTATATTTGATGATTTACCATCGTTTTCTATAATTGTGGAAGCAGTTGTCTGACTTTTAGGATTTTCAGCTGGGGCCAATGCCAATTTCAAATGCAAGAAAGAGCTTATCAATGTCTCAAACGTAGTATTTTTTAAACATTGTACAAATTCTCTAGTGGTGGTAACATTTAATTTTAATGATGATAATGTTTCCAATTCTGTTGTATCTGTGGGGCAAATTATAATAATTTTCTCAGAAAGACTTTCCTTCGCTAAACTTTCTCTTAGATCATTAATGTTTTTATATAATTTAGATGTTCCATGCAACATCTTTATTGAATTTTCCAAGTATATTTTCTTGGCTTCATCCGTTTCACCAATGATAATGAAAGTCACCTTAGCTATGACTTTTCGTATCTCTTTAAGATTGTCATCATTGTTGTTTATTATTCCAAGTATATTAAACTTCATCTCATCCTTCCATTTCTCAATGAAGTTAATAGTAGTAACATTCATCCAAGTCTCAATACTTTTTAGTGCAGTTAACTGTACTTCATAGATTCCATTCGTGTAAGCAAACAGGTCTCTATAATATTTACAATCTATCAATTCATCGGAGGACAGTACCAAATTTATATTATTGATTGAATTTAAATCTAAAGAGCGTTCTTCTATGCATCTTACTCCATATTCGTCTAAACTATCAAGCAATTGAAGATCAACATTTCTCGGTATAAGTACTCTCAATGGAATCCAGAGTAGTTTGATTTCAATAGGTGAAATTCCTAGGGATATATTGATTTGTTTTGATATAGTATTTTCTTTCTTTTGTAAAGGAATATCATCAGTTACAACACAGGAAAATGATTCCTGTTCTTTTTGGTACTTACCATTTATCGCGGTAACTTTCCCAGTATTTGTAATATGCAATGTAGTTCCTTCCCATACGATTGAAACGTGATTACGTGATATACTTTTGTCATTCTTAATTGGAAAGCTACATTTACCAGATCTCCCCAATGAATAATTAGTAGCCTGTTTAATACATCGTGATACATGCAATATTTGGCCATTAGCCAGCGTATTCTGATATTCCAAGATCCACATAAATTGATGTGGCTTCTGGAATTAAGAATATAGATAAAATTTCAGAAACTAAGGATAGAACAATAACCGTCCACTTATAAATGTTAGTATGCTATAACTCTTACACTGGTGGTTCATTTATTATGTGACGTGCGTATTTAGAATCGAGTATTATTTACTTATTAAAGGTCTTTAATAAGTACGTCTATCAAAGAAAGCCTGTTAAAATGAAAAATAATAATTAAGCGGCAAAATACACAGACTGAGGCATCGCAACAACATTCATATAAAAAGATACAAGATATAAAAACAAAAAAAATATTGCTATTCACTTCTATAACTAATTTCATTATTTAATATGCTTTGTTATATTTATATAAAGTGTGGTATTTCAACACCTGCCGGTGTTGAGTTTAATTTCTTGATAGATATGTTATGACGTATGTCTATCTTGATCTTAAAGGATTGTGGACCTTCGTCCTCATTTGGATTTACATTGACTGTTATTAGTTGGCAGATAGACCTTAGGCAATGCTGAGTCCATTCTACAGCAATGTTAGAGTTATAATTAAAGTCCTTGTTATATGGAGTAAGATTTCTATTGTTAAATTTACCATATAAACCGGTTCTGGAGTATTGTTGTATATCATTTAATATTCCATCACAAGGGTCTCTTATCCCAATAATAATATCTGAATTTTTACATAAGCCTGTTTGTAACCAAGTTTTCAATAATTTCTTACGATGTTGAGGGTTACCCATTTTTAAATTGGCGTAACATTTCAATTCGCTATAAATGTCTTCAGAAGTATTATAGGCATCCATTTCACAACGTAGCACTAGGTTTACGTCATCATCTAATCGAGCTCTAATGATGGAGAATGCAGGATCTTTAGCACCATCCTGACTTGTGATCAGATCTTCAAACGCAAATCCTGAGAAGCATATCTTTTTCAAAATTGGATTCGTGGAGTGTATGCCACTTTTGCCAAATGATTTATTATGAGAATCACGAGAAAACAGTAGTAAACCATTACTGAGATATGTACATATTATTGTAGTATCAGAATTCTTGTCGTTGGAATTGAATAAAGACATCCCGATATCTACTATGTGGTGTCTAGCAGACACAATTGTTAATTTTGAGGTGGTGTTTGACCAAGTGCCTGATTTGAATTGAGATTCGATATATTTTAAACAGGGCTCAATACTATCCAAATCTTTATCATCCATTGCTTTATATATTTCAAGGTTAGAATAGAGGTTACTTCCAATAAATTTGGTTTTCAATTCTTTTGATTCGGTAATAGATTTACCTGCCAAAAGGGAAACATTGTGCTCCAGTACGGGCATTATTGAAGATTTATTCTCTGGGCTAATATCACATGCAAACTTGCCATTTTTATATAGTCCTACTTCTTCGATTGATTCGAATATTTCCTTCGGTGTTTTAGGTAAATAGGTCTTACTAGAATGGCTGAATAAATGATAAGGTACAGAACCATTCTTGTTATCAATGTTTTTTTTTCTCTTATTCTTTGGTTTTTTAGTCGATTTAGGACTTTTCAAGTTCAATTTAGCAATATTTTTGACAACATTATCAATATTGTCAATGGTTGCACAGCTATTTACAGGTTCTTTCAAAGACATTATTTTTTTTCCTGAGGTACATTACCATGTAGATGTAACTTATCGTTAATTAGTTATTAAAAAAAAAAACGATGATTGTATATAAATTTTCTCGCCTATAGTAACCAAAAGCACACTAATCTATCTAACTTGTTTATTGTAAATCATTACTTCTCAAAATTCCATTCTTCATCGGTGTTCTATTTTACTCTTTGCCTCTCTCTCTCTCTCTCTCTCTCTATTAACCATCCAATGGGCAGCCAAGTTGAGTTTTCGTACCGAGAAGTCGAAAAAGGTTGAAGTTACTCCAAAGGGCCAAACGAAATTTTCAACAAAATAATGTAGTCATCCTTACTTATTATATAAGCAGAATGCAGTAAGCAGGTCGATATGAGGGGTGGTGTACTTATTAGTTCTCATATTAAGAGTAAACTATTAGTATAATATTGAAAAGTACCTTCAATATATATATATATATCTCAATATCTAATTTGCTACTAAAAATGACTGAATGGTGTGTAATCGCTTACGATAAGGTTGGTTCCGACAGATCCAAGCTGAGACCACAGCACTTGGCTGGTATCCCACCTCAAGTAGAGCAAGGTAAATTGGTATGTGCAGGTGCCATTTTCAATGAACCTACTACTCCAGGTGGAGAACGTACTTTTGCTGGTTCTCACTTACAAGTTGTTGCCCCCACCAAGGAAGAAGCCCTGAACATTGTTAAAGGTGATATTTTTGCTAGAGAAGGGATCTGGGACATGGATAACATTATTATCTATCAATTTGGTTGTGCTGTTCGTGAACCAAAGAAATAGAAATGTTGAAATGTATAAGGTTGTTCTTTTTTACCAAGTCTGTTGGTTGTTCTATACCATGAATGACCAAACTACAAAACACTGTTAATTTTCTTCTAACGCAAGGAGAATACTTTAAAAGGTATATAACAATTCTCAATCCTTTTTATTTACTTACTGTACATAATATTATTATATTTGAATAAATGACCATTTATTTTTTGTGTGTTTTCACTTTAAAATAGCCTCAGCATTATATGTTCTCCTATTGTTTAGCTTTTAAATTTTGTCCCTGACGTAATACATTAGACCTTAATCCATTTTGGTTGACATGTTTTTAAAAATAAAACAAGAATAAGTATTCGAAGTTTGTGTAATGATCCTGAGATAAAGATAGCAATCTTTATAAACTCGTTCAAGGACTGGTTGTCTTATTTTGCTAATTAAAAAAAATGACGATTGACGATATTGACAAGTACGATATTGCTAGAGCACTAGAAGAAGTATCATTTATTAATTCTTCTAGATCGTCTCTCAGAGACGATGACCAAACCAGCCACAAAGTAGTAAGTGGTGTATATTATACAAATTGGTCCCCATACAATGAGTTAGGCCATTTTCCGAGAGATATTAATTTTTCCAATGTCACTCACATATTTTATGCTTTCTTTCATGTCGACGGCAATACAGGCAGCCTGAAATCCACAGATTCATGGTCAGATTTCCAGATACCAATTACACCTTTTGAAGGTCATCCAAATCATCCTGAAGGTTGTTTAGGTGAATTATTTATTCTCAAACTACATCAAAATTTTAAGGTCTTGATGTCGGTAGGTGGATGGTCGAACAGAAAAGAGTTTACCCAGGCTATGCAAGATGAAGATAAAGTTCAAACTTTAGCTAAATCATGTGTGGAAACTATGTTCAGGTATGGTTTCGATGGAATTGATTTGGATTGGGAATACCCAAGAAACAATGAATACGAACCAAGAAATTTTGTACATTTAGTTGAAAACATTAGGTTTGGTCTAGATGCCCTTGAGGCTAATGTGTTCAATACACCCAAGAGAAGATTTGAAATAACAATAGCCACTCCTGGTACAGAAGATAATTTACAAGGAATACGGTTTAACCGATTGATTCCTTTAGTAGATTATTGGAACGTAATGGCCTATGATTATTATGGAGAATGGTCAAACAGAACAGGGTATCATAGTAATTTGTATAATCCTGCTTTTCAAGGTACATTTTCAAGTTCTGATACTTCCGAAGAAGATCAAGAGGATGACGAAGAAGAAGAGCATAGTCTCAGTGCAAGTGGAATAATTTCAATACTTTGTAATAAGTATAAAATTCCAAGAAATAAAGTTGTGATGGGAGTAGCATCATATGGCAGAGGGTTTACGAATGTTGAAACTAAATTGAATAGTGCGGCATATGTTGGTAAGAAATATCATGGAGTAGGAGGAAGTGGACCTGATAAGGACGGCACTTGGAAATACAATGAATTACCATTACCTGGCACAGAAGAAGAATTTGACCCAATGTATGGTAGTGCATATTGTTTCGATAAGGCGACTAGAACGTTTATTGGTTACGATAATTATCAATCAATCAAAATGAAAGGTGAATACGCTTGGCGGAGTGACTTAGCAGGTATATTTATGTGGGAATCAGCTGGTGACGACTACAAATACCCAAATTTATCACTATTGGAGATATACGCGAACGAAGTTCATTATAGATTGAAGAAAGAACGATCTCCTTTTACAGAGAAACCATTGATTGAATTCTATATTAAGAGGTACCCCAAGAATGGATTTCTTACCAGATATCTTAAAACAATACTTCAAAGTATTGGATAGGTTGGTTCGATCGTCATAAATATATACATATAACAATAAATAAAATATACAATTACGAGTTAAGTTTGGACTTTGATAATAATTTGATATTTTTCCATTATTCTTTGATAATGACAGCAATATTCAGTAAAAAATGTAACCAAACAAACAGTGAAAATAAAGGTCATCTCGCGTTCAAAATATATTGTAAGCAAAAGGAAAATATAGATATGTTTGTAGTACGTAAAACAAAAGAGAAAGGATACTGCAACTCAACGATATAACAAGTTAATTTATAGAAGTTTATAGCATAATAACCTAAAAAGGCTTCAAGAAGATACGATATTCTTCTGATAGCATTCCTATATTTTGCAATCAATACATTTAGACAACGATATATTAAAATATGGGTGCTAAAGCTTCAAAACTTTCTAAGGACGATCTAACCAGTCTCAAACAATCCACATATTTCGATCGTCGTGAGATTCAACAATGGCACAAAGGGTTTTTGAGGGATTGTCCGAATGGTTATCTTACAAGAGATGATTTTGTGAAGATATATAAGCAATTTTTCCCCTTTGGCCAACCAGAGGAGTTTGCTAATCATTTATTTTCAGTGTTTGATAAGGATAATAATGGATTCATCGAATTTAAAGAATTCATTGCAGTATTGAGTACTACATCCAGGGGTACATTAGAGGAGAAACTAGTATGGGCGTTCCAATTATATGACTTGAATCATGATGGGTATATTACGTATGATGAAATGTTGACCATCGTCAGCAGTGTGTATAAGATGATGGGTTCTATGGTTCAATTAGATAAAGAAGAAACTACACCTGAACTTCGAGTTAAGAATATATTCAAATTAATGGATAAAGATGAAGATGGGTATATAACGTTAGCAGAATTCAGAGAAGGCTCCAAAGTTGATCCATCCATTATCAGTGCCATCAGTCTATATGACGGTCTTGTGTAACGTCATCTATATAATTATTATATATGTATATATAGATATACAATTATCAGCATCATCATATCATCATCGAGCGTTAACTATAAAATTTTATTATTAATTTATATATCCTTATTATAAAGTGATCTGATCTTAGTTAATACTCTATGTTATTATTATTGTTCTGGATCTAAGAAGGACGTCACTTTAATATGTTTAGAGTGGAATATATTTAACATACTGATTCCTACTTCCTTTGGTAATATTTGAGTGTCTCTTGAGTTTGTTACAGGTTTATTTTGATTATCTGGAACAATCAGATGTTTAAACATTCTATTTTCAATATCCCTAACACATAACCATTGAATTTTGAATGCAGAACCATATTTAGAATTATTATCCCATATTGTAGTATCCAAATCCTTTGATACATCGGAGATCATTTGAGCAACACCACAAAATTTACCAGATCCATTAACAGAGAAGAAAAGAAAGATTTTAGAGTCTGAAGTTCCAGCTTTAAAACAAGCCGATAATTTCTTGTTACCAAGATGAGTTGATGACCATATATTGTAAGTATAAGCACGTTGAATATGTTCCAAAGTGAAAGATTTAATAATGAAAAATTTTGAATCTGGTGGAATATCAAAATATTGGGGAATAACTGCAAAGTTATTATTAGTATAATTTTTCATTGATAATTTTTCTTTGTATGAATAGTTATTATTATTTTTATTATATGTTTGTTTGTTTATATTTTGAGTATAAAACACTTGATCGCAATTTGAAATCATTGATTGTTCGAAGTTATTATTGTCGATATTAAATGTAGTAGTAGAGTTTACAACATTTTCATTAAAAAAATGTGTACCAAAACTATTGTTATTCGTATTATTATTATTCATAGATCTAGGAATATTATTCATATTATTTGTGCTCCAACCACCATTATAAAAATTATTCTGAGTATTAACCTGAGTGTTTAAGAAGCCCCCATCTAATAAATCATCTTCTACAAATTCGAATTGCACATTATTTTGAATACAATAATTTCCTTTTTTTGTTGAATATTTTAATGGTGTTCCAATCGGAGCTTCAAAATCCCAAATATCCATGGTGACACGTACAAATAAAATCAAAAGAGACTAACTCTGATCTTAAATAACTTTCCTTTCTTAAAGCTGGTATCTTCACAAGAAATAATAACTAAAATTACAGTTCCCAAAGAAATATACCCTTCTTTATATATATATTTGTAACCATATACAGGTGGGGAAACTCAATTAAATCGCAGTTCCCTCTTTGTTCCCTTAAAATAGCCGCTCAATAAGGTCACCGAGAGACAAAATCAATTTGTTGAACGTTTTGTTTCAACGCGTTGCAGCTTTTGTTTTATTCGGTTTTTATTAATTTCAACAGCAATTAGAGAAATGCCATCCATTTTATTGTGCTCGTTTTGGGTTAGTCATTGGTTTTCATACATCAAGATGTGCGAGTTGAGTTGGAGATTCATAAGTGGTCTGTATATGTGTGTACTTTGGGATTAACAATAGCAACAAAACTAGCAAGTTGGAAGAACGATCATGAGCCCGAACAAGAAGTTAAGTAAATATATATTAAAGGAATTGGGGAATATTTCAGATGACAATGTGGTAGATGTCACAAAGAGTGATGAACGATTATTATCAGTATCATATCAGTTACTAATAAGACAAATTATTAATCGTGCTAATGAATTAGCAACTCTAGATCATTCTATGGAGATTTTCCCAAGACATATTGAAACCGCTTTAACTGAATTAATTGAAAAATGAGAGAAACAAACGAAAGGAAAAAAGTAAATTAAGGTAGAGAGGAGTTATACATATTTTGATGTTATTAATAGTGAAGTAGACAGATTTGTTGTAAAGGAAGAAGAGTATTCTATCTATATATGGAAAGAGGTATTACATTACTTTGCTGAGTGTTTTTTTTTTGTTTCTGTTGTAATGAATTCTCTAGTGAGAAATATTTCAATTATTGGATCAGGTCCATCGGGATTATATACTGCATATCATTTAATTAAAAAGGCTAATACTGTCAAGATACCATTTAATATTAAAGTATGGGAGAAATTCCCCGTACCGTTTGGTTTAAGTAGATTTGGTGTTGCGCCAGATCATCCGGAAGTGAAGAATTGTGAATTAACATTTGAATCGATGTTTAAAGAATATAAAGAATTGAGTAATGGATATTGTCAAAATTTAGAATTTATTGGTAATACCATCATAGGCAATAATAATAATAATAATAATAATAATAGTGAACCTATAAATCGATTTGAAAATAGGATCCCTCTAAATGAATTACACGATTCTCAGGATGTTATTGTGTTTAGTTATGGTTGTAATGGTGATAAAAGATTAAATATTCCAAATGAAAAATCTACACCTGGGGTATTTACTAGCAGACAGTTTGTTAATTGGTATAATGGACAATTTGATATGTCAATGAATGAGAAATTTATGAATTTCGATTGGTCTCGTGTCTCCAGAGTGGGGATCATTGGGAATGGAAATGTAGCTCTTGATTTATCAAGAGTATTGATTAGTAATCAAATCGATTCATTATGGTCAAATACAGATATATCTAATATAGCTTTAAAGAAACTTAGAGAAGCACATATTGAATCAGTTCAAATATTTGGTAGAAGAGATTTTTCACAATCAAAATTTACAAACAAAGAATTCAGGGAACTCTGGGAATTAGAAAAATTTGGGATTTTTGGAAATATAGAATCAAATGAATTTCGAACAATGATTCAAGATGTAAATAATAAGACAAAGACAAATAATTATGATCGTGTGATGATGAGACGTTTGGAGATGTCTCGTGAATATATGTTACCATTCGATCAAAGAACAAAGAAAAATTATAAGAAATTTAAACCTCCTGTAGAGAGAAATGATGCAAGAAAGATATGGGAATTTCAATATTTAAAGAGTCCGCAGTCAATTAATGTTTGTGACGATGATGGGTCGTTAAAATCGGTAACATTTACAGAAAATATAGTAGGTTCGAATGGTAATGTCAATGTACAGAATAAACCCACCACTGTTACTTATGACCTCGACTTATTGATAACATCTTTAGGTTACAAAGGTGAACCACTAGAAGGATTCAAAGAAATGGGGGTTCATTTTGAAAATGGCCATATTAAAAATATTAAGGGACGAGTATGCAACCCAGATGGTCTGCCATTAAACGGATTATATACATCGGGATGGATAAGTAATGGCGGGCGTGGTATTATTGCCAACACTATGCAAGAGTCATTTCAAGTCGCCGATCAAATATTGGCAGATTTGCCCATTTTACCTAAAACTTCTTCAAAGGAAACCACTGTAAGTTCAATACTTCATAACACTACATCATGGAAGGACTGGGAAAAGATCAATCAAATTGAAATGAATAACGGGGTACCTTATGGGAAACCAAGATCCAAGTTCTTAACGGTGGATTCTGTCATGAAGCATATAGAGTAACCTGCATATATTTTCTTTAGCACTGTACTTAAACAATTCAACCAATAACATTCGAGATGTACGGCCCGCTCGTGCGGCGTGATTCGATATTTGTATGTTTTTTTTTTGCCCTTCAATATTACTGAGCGAACAAGGAAGTGCAAGTTGATGGAACTTCTACAATGTAAGTATATATCACTCTTTAAATACATAAAAGTCTCCGTAAAAATTTGTGATTTATATGTTGAATAATAGAAGACGTCCTACAATATAATATCATTTATAAGGAACTAAATTGTTAATTCAATTACAAATAAAAAAATATTACTGGAACTTCAAGATAGGTTTGGAACAAACAAAACAAGCTCATAGATAATATCCCGTTTTTTCCCCCTTCGTTTTCACAACAAATAATTAAAAAGCAAAGAATTATAATGTCCATGATCTTGAGCCGTCGTCTGTCTACTCTCATCCCACCAAAGGTTGTGTCTGCCAAACAGTTAGGTAATGCACCAAACGCTAAGAGAGTCGCCAATATGGTTAGTTTTTATAAGTCCCTTCCACAAGGGTCTGCCCCTGCATCTCAAGGTAAAGGTATTGTAAACTGGTACAAGGCCAAGTACTTTGATGGTGATAAAGCTAGTGGTAAGCCATTGTTGCATCTAGTTTTCGGTCTAGCTGCTTTTGGTTACTCCATGGAATATTACTTCCATTTGAGACATCATAAGGGTGGTGAAGAAGAACACTAAGGGTAGTACTCAACACAGATTTGTTTTGGGTACTTTAAATAGTCATTCGATGTAATTGGCGAACAGTCCCATATGATTTTTCTTTTCTTTCATCCTTATTCCATCTTCCCCTATAAATTTAATCAATTCTTACCATATCTAGAACAACCCACATGTAAAAGATATGACTATATATTCCTTTCATAAAATTACAAAAATAGTAAATAAGAAAATAGAAAACTATCCATTTTATAAGAATCTTTTCAAAACTTTTTTTTCTTCTAATGTTATTCTTATTATTATTACAAAATTAATTGCTATGTATATCTATATATGGATATGGATATTATACGTTAATAACAATTATACCTCACTTATATACATGACTTGAGTACCTCTCAAAAAGACGTCACTGTTATAAGTATTGATTAGCCCGTTGTTTTTGTTTTCGTAGTGTTCAGTAGCACTAGATAATGCAATATTCATAAACCCATCAATGGACTCCAAAGTACCCACGTATAGCATACCGGAATGTAACTTGACATTCACGGGCTTACCAATTATATCGGAAAGAAATTGGGTAGAGGCACTGGTTGGTTCTTGTTGTGCTACACTTGACATTGTAAATGGATATATATATGTGTGTGTATGTGTGTTTGTATGTGTATATTAATAGGAATTTATATTCTATTAGTAGAGAAGCCTTGCAAATATGCTAATGTAATGAAAATATGGGCGTTGTAGACGACGGAATCAGTACTTCTATAAATTAAAGATATATTAATGCGTTGAACAAAACAATATAAACGATTCTACTGAAATATATATCAATGGATCAATAATGCAAACCTTCACTTTGAAGAATGGCTAACGTATGAGCTAAACTGACCTGAACTCCAGTTGCCCTCTACAGATCTGCTCATTCAAGTTCTCATTCCCAGCTCAGCTTACTGTAGCTTAGCTTAGCACTGTGAGAAGGAACTGAAATTTCAATTTCTAACTTCCCGCAGAAAAATCTGAATTTTTTGGTCAAAATTTGGGCGTCGTGCCACGTGATGTGTGGTCCCAGTGTAAATTCTATCTATGCTTTTATAATATAGGGAGCATACAAAGAACCAATTATATATGTAGTTAAGATCACCACAGTGTCAGTGTTGTAACCACATTAATGTTCTTTAGCTATGGTTATACGTTAGACTGTTAGGTGTTGCAAAGGGCTGTTACCTACTAATGTGTAGTTTATAGTAATATATATACGTATATATCCATATATTATGTAATTACTACCCGATCCGGGTAGTAATTACGCAGAATGTTAAATGTTCGGTACTTTCATGCGTTATTAAAAATAGATTCAGTAATTAAGATATTTCAGATAGAGCTCGAAATGGTATTCGACACGTTTTTAGAGACCTTTGCTAAACTCTTTCTTGTGCTGTTAATAAGAACATCTGCTCGAATATATATAGAAGCATCTGGTGATTGTCAGATAGTGAAAAGTCAAACCGACATAGGTAATTTTGCTAAAATAAGACTGTTAGATAAGGAATACACTTCTTCTCTTTTTTTAAAGAAATATAATATAATTTTCCAAAATACTTCATTATTTGCTTGATAGATTGATCGGATTATAATGTCATCAAAATTTACATCGTTGCAACAGCAACAGCCGCAACCTGAATACACATGCATAAAATGTAATAAACAGATTCAATCAGGGAACTTTTATACCATCAACGATTTTCATTATCATAATGATTGTTTCCATTGTTTTAAATGTCAAAAATCGTTAGCACCACATGGGACGGCAGATAACAACGATAAATTATTAGTCCTGGAGAATGGTACATTGATTTGCTCGGATTGTTCTGATTCTTGTAAAAGATGTGGTAAGAAGATTTATGATTTAGCTATAATATTGTCGAATAATGAAGCTTACTGTCCCGAATGTTTTAGATGTACAAAATGTGATAAAGAGATTAGTGATCTTAAATATGCAAAGACTAAGAATGGGATATTTTGTGTAGATTGTCATCAAGTTTTATTACAAAAGAGAAGACTTCATAAGGAAAAATTATTGAATAAACAGAAAAATAATGATGATACTAGTAATCAGGATAATATAGCTGTACCAATACGGTCCCCAAGTCGTAATAGGAATCGTGATAACCCAATATATAGCAAGATTCCAAATACTTTGCCTAAATTGATACCTAAAAATACTTCATCTTCATCGTCATCGATATCCTTGTTATCGTCAATGGTTAGTAATCAATCGATTGCAAGTCATAGGACAACAAATTCTACTACTGATGCATCGTTTTTGAAAGAACCGACAGGTCTGAAGAGACCACCGACATTAGTTAAAGATCCAACGTTTTCTACAATGAAGGACGTATCATCCACTTATGATGATGCAGAGAGTAGACCATCGACCGAACATTTAGATTTAGAAAACAGAGGGAGTCATGCTCGTAATGTTTCTATTGATGATATGTTGAATGCAACGCTTGATCATGACGAAGAGTTTAAGGATTCCGACGAAAATATTGATGATAATGAAGAAGAAGAAGAAGAAGACGACGATGAAGGGGAACATGACGCAACTGATAGAAGTTTTATGCATTATACACCTGTGAAACACAATATGGAGTCCATATTTTCAGAGAATTCATTAATTGACACTTATGATCATGAATCTATGTCAAGGACGCCTGAACCTATAGGGATTATTCCGCAAGTTTTGCCCGAATTACCAACCAGTATAATGCCGGATATTGATCACAGGGATATGTTGAATACTCCAAAATTATTAGCAACACCTTCATCGAAGAATGCCACGTCAAGTATTCCATTGAATAGTCCCATGGCCATTGATTCGAGACAACCCGGACAAGCTAAGGGATTGGCACTGGATCTACCAATGTTTTCTTTCGAGGATAAAGATTTATATCGCAAAAGAAGTCAGTCGAGTAATGGTAATACTGGTAATGGTGCTCCGCATCATAAAGAATCATTACAAAATGTATTCTCAGGAGACCATAACGAAGATAGTTACAATAATCATAACGTTGATAATGATGATGACGATGACAAAATCATTCAAATAAGACAAGATAATAATGTAACATCTAATTCTGCTCCACAAAGTTCTCATAAAAATAAGAAATTGAACAGATCGTTTTCATTGAGAAATAATAAATTTTTCAATGGATTTAGAAATAAATCTTCAGAATCTCCAAAGAATATTCCAGTGTCTCCAAATAACAATAGTGGGAATATGCAAGGTGCAGTAGATACCCATTCAGGTTGGGGTGTTACAAATAACAATACATCTAAAATAGTTTCAAAAGAAAAACCAAGAAATTCATTTAAGGGTAATAGTGATACATTAATCTATCATAGACATAATAATGACACAGACACATATAATACATCAAATGGACCTATTAGTATCTCATCACCAATAAAAGTAGTAGATATTGGTTCAGGTAGCAGGCATGCAAGAGCTCAGAGTACTACAAGTCAGTCTTCCCAAACAGCATCGAATATAGCAATGTTTAGAACACCTCCCCTGGATAATACTGCCATCTTTAAAAGAGGTGGGGCATCATCCACTACATCTACTGATCATAGTAGATCTAAAAGTTATGACGCATCTACCAGACCTCAACATACTATTTCTAAAGAAATTCCTGAATTACCAAATACACCTTCTACTGATCCTATCCATGAGAGTAATGGAAATATGTCATTACAATCAACAAATGGTATGGATTCTAATAAAATTGCAGCTCATCATAGATCTATTAGCTGGCAGACAGCGTTACATTTAGGGCATAAAGGTATCAATGAAACAGATGAAAATGTTGATCCAGAGGAATTGCCATTACAAACTCGAACTTCTTTGTCAAATAAGAGACCATCAAGTAGAGGTGAATTATTGAATTATGAAATTAAATTAAGAAATGCTAAGTTAGAGTTGAAAAGTATTGAGAATTCTAAACAACAATTATTAATAGAGATAGAAAGTTTAGAACAATATAAAAAGAATTTAGTTCAAGATATCAATCAAGCTAAAAAAGTAGATTTAATAGAAAATTCCGGTGATCAAAGGATGAATTCATTGGATAATGGATTACCTTCCACTATCCGTTCAGGTCATAGTAGAACAGGTAGTGTGACGAATGATATGAATGTATCTAGTATATCTACACCTATGACATATACCGCATCTTCACCTCAATCGACTTCTAAACAGAAATTCTGGAAAATATTTGGTAAAGAATCTAATGGGAATCATCAACGTAATAAGACCACAACTCCATTAAATTTTTCTAACTCAAGTGGAAATTTACAAGATTCGATTGGTAGTGCCACTTTTAATTCATTTAAGACAAACTCTACAAACTCAAACAATGGTAACGATATGACACTAATGAATAGTAATCAAATGAATATTAGTCCGAATCGTTCAAATATTAGTGGGTTACAAGAGATTGTTCTAACAGACCTCTGTCGATATGAAGATACTGCAGTTCCGCATCTTATTACCACATGTATAGATTATATTGAATCTAGGGATGAATTATTACAAATTGAAGGTATTTATAGAAAATCTGGTTCACAAGTTCAAATTGAAAATATTGAAAAAGAACTTTATACTAATAATAATATTAATTATAAATTTCCAAATGATATTGATATTAATGTTGTTACAAATATTTTAAAAAGATTTTTAAGAAATTTAAAGAATCCGGTTATAACATTTGAATTATATGATCCATTAATTCAATTTGTTAAAGATAATGAAATGATTCAAAAATTATCATTTAATGATAATCAATTAAAGAATCATGATCCACAATTAATTAAATATATCAATGGTAGATTACAAAGTTTATTATTTCAACAGATGCCAAGAGAACATTTAAATCTTTTGCAAATTTTAGTGACTCATGTTAATAAAATTGCAAATTGGAAAGAAGAAAATTTAATGTCATTACATAATTTATCATTAGTCTTTGCACCAAGTTTGATTCATGATTTAAATTTTGAAAAAGATATTGTTGATATGAAGGAAAGAAATTATTTAATTGAATATTTATTCACTTACAAGATAATTGTTTGAAAAAAGAATGGAAGTTATGAAATTTTGAAAAGAATATGTGTCTATATGTATGTATGTATATATGAGCGTGTTTAAAGTAATGAATGTTGGTTGTATATGCATGAAACAATTGAAGAAAGAAAGAAAACAGGGGGGAGGGGAGGGGAGGCCAAGACAATGAATAATAAGAGTTAATTGATCAAAAAAAAAACCCTACTTTAATGAATATCTTTAACGTCATCTTGAGAATACATTTGTAATCTTCTTGATCCTGTACGTAATAAATATTCTATTGTAGTAAAATCTTTTCTTGGTAAATCTCTATATTTGCCAAATTCTTCATGAATAAAATTCATAAATCTTGGTTGAGTATCTATTGGTTTAGTATGAGCCATCCTAACCCATTGTCTATATAAATGAATAACTTCTTTTTGTAGCCCACTTAATTTTTTAACACCTGGCATATTATCTGTTTGTCACTTTGGAGCAGGTAGAGAGGGTGAGTAGAGGAGTGATGGGTATCTCTTAATAATACTAAAGGGTGGGTGGGTGTGTAAAAATAGTATTATATATTCAGAAAAGGGGACTAATTTCTTCTTGCGCTTCCTGTTATTGTTATTGTTATTGTTATTACGAATGAAATGGTATAACTACTAACTATCTATGGCTCCCGAGGCGTATATGTACTAACGTTTGTTGTCCTCTGTTAATCATCGATGATTAACAAAATAAAATAATAAAAGAGTTTGTTAATAGTAAATATTATTAGTAAAAGTGGAGATTTGGAAATATGGAAAAGAGATGGAAACGGGAAGAAAGACGCTTCCCGGATGCATCTGTGTAATTCTGTTTCTTTTTGTCTCCCGAGAGAGAGAAAGAGAGAGATTCGGTAATTGTCGGCAAGATAAGTGGGTTAACCGTAATTTGCCGAATTAACAATAAACAATTGTTAGAAATTGAAATGTCACAAAATTGCAAAACTAAAAAAGACGTATACACTATGAATGGCTGTTAAAACAGAGATTTCCATGATTTCAATGCGATTTGGTTTATATATTATATAATTCTCGGTTAATCGCGGTTATTATTATTATCATAACTAATACGATATGATCAGACGTTCTTTAATATCGATATAATGTTTCCCATTTATTAGCTATTTTATTTTTGTAATACGTCAATTAATAACATATAATAAAAGGTTTGGAGTATTTGAACGGTTTATGATCAATATAAGAAATGATTTGAAGATCAAAGAGATAATTATTATTTTTATTTTTATTTATATTTATATATATATAGACAGATAGATAGGTAGATAGATAAATAAATATATAAATATATATTTAATTCTTACAACTTTTCTTATTTATTATAACATTACAAAAACTTTGAGACAAAAATAAAAATATTTGTTTGTTTCATAAAATAAATCATTTCAAAAATATATTATAATGACACCAGTAACTTATGATGTTGAACAATCATCTAATTACAATTTTATTAATTTAAAGACGGGTCAAAAAGAAATACCATTTGGTGAATATTTATTTCAAAGAGTACTTGATTCAGGTACAAAATCGATATTCGGTGTTCCAGGTGATTTTAATTTACCATTATTAGAATATTTATATGAACCTCAATTAATTAATCAAGGTTTAAGATGGATTGGTAATTGTAATGAATTAAATGCAGCTTATGCAGCAGATGGTTATAGTCGTTATTCAAATAAAATTGGTTGTTTAATTACAACGTATGGTGTTGGTGAACTAAGTGCAATGAATGGTATAGCAGGTGGATTTGCAGAAAATTCTAAAATCTTACATATCGTTGGTGTTGCAAGATCTATTGATTCAAGATGTAAAAATTTTAAACAAAGAAATTTACATCATTTAGTACCAAATTTAATTGATTCAAATTTTAACGGACCAAACCATAAAATTTATTATGAAATGATTAAAGATAAAATTTGTTGTTCAGCAGAATATTTAGAAGATATTGATCAAGTTTGTAATCAAGTTGATAAAGTTATTATGGATATTTATAAATATTCTAAACCTGGTTATATTTTTGTTCCAGTAGATTTTGTTAATATGACTGTTCCAATTAATAATCTTTTAAAAACACCAAAAATTAATTTAATGGATTGTATTAAACCAAATTTTGAAGAAGAAGAAAACATTATTCAAATAACTAAATTAATTCAAGATTTATTATATAAAAGTAAGACTCCAGCAATTATTGGTGATGTTTTAACAGATCGTTATGGTGGTAAAGAATTAATTAATAGATTAATTAATGAAACACATTTATGGAATTTTTCTTCGGTAAATGGTAAATCAATAATTAATGAATCTAATCCAACTTATATGGGTCTTTATAATGGTGATGAGGGACCAACATTGGTTAAAGAAAGATTTTTACAATGTGATTTAATTTTAAATTTTGGTGTAGATATAAATGAAGTTAATCAAGGCCATTATACTTTCAAATATAAACAAGATTGTCAATTGATTGAACTACATCCAAACTATATTAGATTTAGTAAACCAAATATGGATGATGGTAATAAAGAAGAACAAATTTTTAAAGGAATTAATTTTATTCATATTCTTAAATTATTAGTAGAATCAATTGATGTTGGTCAACTAAGACATCAATACCCCGTTTCAATTAAACCTTTCAAGACTGAAGAATTAAATTTTAACCATGACCCCGAGTCTCAAATTATTACCCAAACATACATTCAAAATAAATTTACAACTTATTTAAACCCAGGTGATGTAGTAGTATGTGAAACAGGTTCTGTACAATTTGCAATGCGTGATTTAGTATTGCCAAATCAATTGAAATATATCTCTCAAGGATTTTTCTTATCCATTGGAATGGCATTACCTGCAGCTTTAGGTGTTGGTATTGCAATGCAAGATTTTCCTCGTTATCATTTATCAAAGGATAATGATAATGAGATACCAAAGGATTATATTCCAAGATTAATATTATTAGAAGGTGATGGTGCGGCTCAAATGACAATTCAAGAATTGACATCAATGATTAGATTCAATGTTCCAATTGAAATTATGTTATGGAATAATAATGGTTATACTATTGAAAGGGCAATTTTGGGACCAACAAGATCATATAACGATGTAATGCAATGGGATTGGACTAAGTTGTTACAAGCATTTGGTGACTTCGATAATCGTACAAACAGTTGTATCATTAAGACACCTAAAGAACTTGCTCAAAAAATGGAACAATTAAGAAAGGGTAATAAGACGAAGAGTATTGAATTAATGGAAGTTAAAATGGAGACTTTAGATTATCCTAAACAACTAACACACATGGTAGAGTCTGCAAAGGTCAAAAAAATAAAACCGTCTACCATAATATAATGTATCTTCTTTCTTTTAGATTATTTAGTTTATAATAAATATATTTATTTAAATTTCACTTTACTTTGCATCATTTCTTTATCTTTTTCATTTATTATCTTCAAATATGAAATATTTAAAACGTTACCCTCTCTTAGTCCATGATTTTTCAAATTGCTGAGTTTTTTTTCGGGGTGGCGTAAAAGAATGAAATTTTTCATATATAAAAGAAGAGACCATGGACGACGTCGTCTGAGATGAAAAAATACTTCTTTTCATCTTCTTCTTTGGGTTTAAAAAGTAAAAGAAACCATTGATTCAAGAAGAAATATAACTCTCCATACAGTTTTATTTATTTCCTTCAACTAATCTATTAAAAATAATACCAATCTCCCTCGATTTTATTTATTTTTTCCCCGTATATTTCTTCCTTAATTCCATATCATTTTAAACAATGTCCAACAACCTAGATAAATCTTTAGACGAAATTATTGGCAAGAAGCCAGTTAGAGCTACTCGTGACAACAGGAGAGGCCCAAAGAAGACTTCTAAGCAAGTCGGTAACCGTCGTAACGCTGCTACCAATGGCAGAGGTAACAGACCAGCTAGAATTCCAGCTAGTGCTGTATCAAGAATTGTCGGACATCAATTAGTCAAAGTAAATGTTGAAGGTTTACCAAGGGATATCAAGCAGAGTGCTGTTAGAGTATGTGATTTTATTGTAGATAAAATGTGCATCTCATGATATGACAAGATATGTTATGTATTTTTTTTTTCCACTATTTTATTTTTTTGGTTTCAAGCCAGAATCTATATGGAACAGAAATGGAAAATTCGATTTTACAGTTTACGAATGGATTCGTGAATTTGTAATTCAATGAAGTGTCGATTTTATTATATTATCCAGTGAATTGTATTTCGTTGGTGAAATATGTATCTTCAATACAAGAAGTCACTATTTTTTGTTACGAGATTTACTACGATGAGAGTAGATTATAGTACAAGAAAAGATTGCTTATTAGATTGTGGTTTTCCCATTACTATTTATATTGTTTTATTTTCTTATAATAAGAAAATACTGGGGAAATTTTATTGCCAGGACTTTTGAATATTTCTATTTCATATTCTGGCAAACAAGTATCTATAACAATCAGTGACTTAGTAAATGATAGTCCTTCCTTTTTTATAATAGTCTGGGCTGTACTTTGATGTGGTTTGATGTGTGACGTTATCCATTTGATTGGCATTGAAATATTAATTAATTTTTAATATAAAATAATTCTATTCGACGACCAAACAAAAACAAATTGTGTGTCTATTATTCTTTTTTTGCCTTGACACTGGAGATCCCGAAGGAGCAATTAGTTTTGTTATTCTTTCTAGAGGGAGTGGGTCTCTTATGACGTTTTTAACCGAATACGACTTTGATAACGTTTGCTATAATTCGTTAAAACATGGATAGAAGAATTACAGAATCATCTAGCTTATACTACTTCAATTGGTAATAAACTATTTGATTCATGGTTTAAATCCTGGTTTATTAACCTTCTTTTTTTGAATCGGTTAATCACACATCCACACAAAAGCCTAATGAAAAACTATTATAAAATTAGGAAGAATTTTTATTACTGTATTAAAGATTAGGGGCGTTTTATGTGCAATGGGTAACTGCTTCTTCTAACATTTTGTTGATGATTGATTTTTTACCTATTTCTCAGAACGCTTTATATCTTCCAAATTTAATAATAAGTTTATTTTTCCATAACTGTCAACATAATTTCCAATATATCGTGAGAGCCTTTTTTTATTGATTTTTTATTTTATTTCCAATTAGTGATTATTGAAACTAACAATTATATTTTATTGAAATTATTTTTTTAATTTTTAATTTATTCTTTTTATATAGGAATTCTTCGCAGGTCAAGTAGGTGGTGTCCATGGTGTCTTATTGAGTTACAACGAAAGAGGTCAATCTACTGGTATGGCTAACATTACTTTCAAGAATGCTGACTACGCGAACAAAGCTGTCTCCAGATTTAATGGTGCTCCAATTGACAATGGTAAAACTAGATTAAGACTAAACCTTATTGTTGACCCAACTCAGACTAACCAAAACTTGGCCCAAAGACTAAGTGGTCTACAAGGTAGAGTTGGTAAGCCAAACGGTGTTGTTGCTGGTAGACCAAACGCCAGAAATGTAGGTAGAAACGGTAGACCAATTTCCAACAGACAACAAGTTAGAGGTCCACAAAGAAGTGGTCCACAACCAAGAAATGGTCCACAACCAAGAAACGGTCCACAACCAAGAAGTGGTGCAGCTCCTCAAAAAAAGAAACAACCAAAGAGAGAAAAGCCAGCCAAGAAAAGTCTAGAAGACCTCGACAAAGAAATGGCTGACTATTTTGATGATGGTAAATAGATGTTGCAGCTTTGATCCTATTCCAGTTTATTACAAGTTTTGTACTATTAAGTATTATTATATACAGTTTTAATATGTAAGTATCTATTTTTTTATGTTATAATAGACACTATCTTATTTATGATTTTTTGGATCTAGTTTAGATCACTGATATGATACATTCCCTCTCAAAGGGTTTATTATAGTGGTGGACTTTATGTGCATGTAATCTTATTCATTATTACCTCTTCTTCTATCTAGAAAACCTAGTCTATCTCCATGTTTTCTGGACGATACACTCATACCACTCCCTTCATATTGACTCTTTCTCTCATAGCGTTCCTTACGTTCACCTGTTATGGCATCTACATCGTCCTGAGGTAATGGGAATCCAGGTCTAACTTTAGCTAGATTAGCATAATAATCTGTTTCCTTATGAAGCTTTTCATTTTGGTAGAGTTCCTCATTGGCCTTTGCAGTTGGGTTAAATTGTTCTTGTCTTCTCCTCCTTATGATAGATTTGGCAATAAAAATAGACGATAAACCAATGGTTGATATAAATAAAATATTTTTCCTGTATATGCTATGTTAGTCTCATGATAAAAGAAAAGTGATTTTAAAATTCTAGGTAAATTTCTTTCATTATTATGATACATACCCGACATTCTTATAAACTTGATATTCCATATTTCTTGTTCACAGAGTTATTAATACGATGTTATACAGAAATAATGGTAGAGGTCTTTTTTATGTCTAAGATAGATATCTATTTTTTAGAAGAATACCTTTAATTTATCCTCCTTTAAAAATATTTCACATCAGTTTATTTATTTTAGATCGCCTTCATCGCTTCGGTCAAATGGTGTACCTCGGAGAATAACTCTCCAGGATATATTCCTGTCATTTTATATTCAAGAGTTAATGTGCGACCAATAATAATAATAATAGATAAAACAACAAAATCTAGTATCACTCTCTTTGGCTGCTAGTGATCTTAGTAGTCGTGTCTTTAACTTCTTGGTATAAATTAAATGCGGTGCTATTTATTTTTGTCTCTATAAAGATGTACATTAAAATATTTATGATCGAATGACTATATATACATATATATATTGCTATGTCGCCTTGGACAGCGTTTCATATGTGTAGAATACAGTGGCATTAGCAGGGATGGCTCTTATCAAAGTGATACCGAGGCCACGGTAAAACCCTGGAATACCTTTGGTTTTGAACACCTTCAGAATTGCATTTCTTAAACCAATATGTTCTGTTTGCATCACAGACTTAACAGTGTCAGCTGGGAATATACTAGCATTGAATGCAACACCAGCACTAGCACCACTGAATAACAATTCCCATGTCTTATTATCTTCATCACCATGTCTTTCCTTCAACGTTTTCTTCATTATTTCATACGTGGCAAACCATGCTACACCACCAAATGATTCTCTGATAAAAGTACTACTTTGCCCTTGCCATAGCCCAAGGATACCTCTTTCTCTTAGAATAGATAGTATGGTACCAGATATTTTGGTATTCTTAAGGCCACTGGTCACATTCTTATTTAGATTTGCAATCTGTAATCTACATTTAACTAATTCAACTGGAGTCAGAACAAAACTTGCACATGAACCTGCTACAGCACCAGATATTAAAATGTTATTTAATTCTGAAATTTTCGAGAAATTCCTTTCCAACAATTTCGATGTTTGGTTGTAAGCTACAAACAAAGTAGCATTCTCCAAAGCTGCCCCAAATATAGGAGAACTGATACCTTGAAAGAACCCTTTTAATATACCCTCGTTTTTATATGTGTATTTGATACATGACCATGTAGTTGGAAAGATTTGAGCGCCCTGGGTTTGAAGTCTAACCTTCACAGTATCAAATGGATATTCTATTATTTTACCTAATGCACCTGCAATAGAGCCGTTCATAATATCAGTTAAAGGTGATGATGGAACATTAATTGGTGAACTTGATTCTGCAGCCATTTTTATGATGTGTTATGTAAATGTGCTGAGATATACTATGCGATGTTAACTTGTAAAAAAAAATCTGATATAATAAATAAACTTGATGTTGGTAATTCTTATAAATACGAAACAAATAGAGATGGATATTTTACTAACGGATTCAAATATCGTAAATGTTTTATGTATTTCTTCAAGAACTACTTAGAGTAACGTAATTTGGAGTATAGTATGTTGTTGTATTCCGAATTGGTAGTTAAATTTGAAACCAAAACAGCAAGCTAAAGAAGAGTTTATCATCTCGGAATGTAGGCAGATTATCTTGAAGATATAATGATAAGATTGTCTGTTTACATTATGCCATCGATCAACATCTTCTTTCTCTTGATTAGTCAATCATGGTAAATTTTTCAGCACGAAGTGTAAAGAATTATGTCCTCCGCATTTTGTGTGTGAATCTATGAAATCGGAACAGCAAGCAAGTCTAAATGACACACACTCACACATATACAGATTATGTATCCAGTGAAATTGGTACTCCTCCTTGTCGAATATGCCAGTGATGTTGTCTGGGGTATAAGGAGTTTGTACCCAAATCTTCATCGAATAAGTATATGCAAATATTTAGCTAGTGCATGAATCGAGAGATACAGAAATTGGGTTTGACTTTGTCTGTCAACAAATATGTGATTCGGAAAAGGTGTTACTTGGGCAAGATATAATAATATACTACTTGAAAGAAGTGGGTTATCTATTGAGTAGTATCGTTCGTGGATTAGCACACGTTATTGGACTGTTCCCTCTCGATTTATATTCCTTTTTTCTTTATCGCACCCAATTAAGATCAGTCAAAGAGAAATTACCCAAATTATCGCCAGTGACTTACACCCCCATCATCCAAATGTTAAGTAGTTCTTAGTATCGAGTTTCAATCGATGAGATAACGTCTGAAAATTATCGATTTGTATCTATATAAATAGCGTCAATGTATCAAATATTATTAATATGTCACGTGGCTGTTCTCATAATTTCGCTTAATGAGAATATTTGGTCACTTGTCGTAGAATATGACACAAGCACTGAATTTTCAAGAAAATCTCAATTTTTTGCGTGTGGAAATTTTTCACCAAAATTTCATTCAATATCTTCTTTCTGTTTCATTAACAACTCAAGTATCAAGTAAGTTTACTATACTTTTGAGCTTCAACTTATGTATATATTAATATAACTTATTTGTTGAAGGTTTATATTTATCATTTCTTTTTTTGTATTTATTGTTCATTTTGAAAAGTACGTTAAGGAATAGTCTGCTTGATTTTATCACTGCTTAAATTGATTATTTCACATATACCAAGAAGGTCAATAATACTAAGAAATTGAAAATGAAGTACCTAGCCGCTTACTTGCTACTAGTCCAAGGTGGTAACACTACCCCATCTGCTGCTGACATCAAGACTGTTGTCGAATCTGTCGGTATTGAAGCTGATGACTCCAGAATCTCTGAACTATTGTCTTCTCTAGAAGGTAAGGGTTCTCTAGATGAAATCATCGCTGCTGGTTCCGCTAAGTTCGCCTCTGCTCCAGCTGCTGGTGCCGCTGCTGTTGGTGGTTCTGCTGCTGCTGGTTCCGCTGCCGGTGAAGCTGCTGAAGAAGCTGAAGAAGAAGCTAAGGAAGAATCCGATGATGACATGGGTTTCGGTCTATTCGATTAAAGAGTTTAAAAACATTTAATATAATTATATAATATCATTTTATATTTTGCATTTACTGTATGTTTTTTTTCTATAACTTATAATCCTAATATCATTCACCTTTTTCTTTAAGATTAAATATTTGTTTTTATATAAAAATAACTTTCAGGTTAATAATGTTTATATAATTTTAAGTATAAAACTCTTTTCATTGGTTATTAAACTCAGCAAGGATCTTTTCAATATGTTGCCTCTTTTCAGGAGATGTATTGGTTGATTTAACCAATTGTTCTAATGAATCTCTCATTTCATCGAGACTCTCATGTAATGTTTGAAAAAATTTTGGTAAATATTCTTTTAAATCGCAATCACGACCATAAGTTTCCTTTATCGCACTCTCTAAGGATTTTACCTTATTTGAGATGTCTTTTGTATTTTTTAATTTCTCCTCATTTACTTCAATCAATATACATTGTTTTATGAGAGATGTTCTAACATTGTTGTATTCTTCTAAAAGATGATGCTCGTTATCTTCCGCATCATTAGTCGTCTCTATTGTAGCTCGTCTAACAATGACAGGTAGCTTATATATATCATCAATCAAGTTTGTCAAACTGACCCCACCTTGACTAACGAGCGATTCTTGGGTATCTAATTTCTTATTAATTTCTGTCCCTACGGAGTATTTCGGTATATCTCCGATGAATCGTGCGACATCTTTCAATCGTTGTATTTTCCAAGCAATTTCTAATTCATATATTCTGGTGATGAGAATATCTTTCGTAACTCGATTTACTTTATCATTAAAGGCTTTATGAACTGTTTGATTAATTAATTCTTGTATTCCAAGGGGTATTTTATCTTCATCAAATTTAGAATTGTTCCATTCTTCTATTTGTTGACATTGTTCTTCCACTAATTGGGAAATTTGATTGAATGTGGAGCCTTTTATTTGGGAATTTCTAGTATTCATTTATCCAATATTGCAGATAGGTTGTAGGGGCGGTATTAGATTACTTTGGGATTATGCGTTGTCGTTAAAAGGTTAGTGTGTTACTTTTTTCGTGTTTTGTTTATTTATTTATTTATTTATTTTTATTACTAAATTTGGCAAATAGTGTCAAAATAATTAAATTCCAAAAGAAATATTTAACCATCAAATATATATTAATTTAAGTGTAGTTATCTCTTATATTTTACGTTAAACTGAAATTGATTTAGGTACTGAATATTTTGAATTTTGTTTTATATTTTGTTAATTTTGATGGAATTTCCCAAAAAATATTAAAAAAGTTAACTTTGAATGGGATCATGGAAAGACAAGACGTCCTATATTAAGTAAACAAAAATTCCAATCTAAAAAAGATTATCTTATTACTACACACTGAATGCTATTAAAGATTTCTCAACTCTCTTTGAAAGAAGAGACCAAAATGTCTATAAATATTTAAATATATTTCTATAATTGTTATTACTTTATGTTAATCTTCAAAAAAGAAATTCAATCCGTGGTCTGCTCTCAGGTTAAGGAATCTAGATTTTATTTTCTTAGGGGTTTTAATATTATTATTACGATTATTATTATGACGATGACTATTAGTTATAAGGATGACATTATTATGTTTCATCAGATTAAATTGCGGTGAAGGGAGTTACATGTTCTTTGAAAATAAAAAAGAAGGAATTATGATACGTGAAGACAGAATAAGTGTATTGTTTTTTATTTCCAGTCAACAACACTTCATTGCTTCCATTACTGTTATGCAGGTAAATCAAACTGAAAAAACACAAAAAAAGGATTATCAATGATTTTAAATAGTTGGAGCATGAGGCATCATGGCTGCATTCAAATTAATATATGAGTTCTCAGGACTAACTACCATACAATACAATGAATACCAACCACAGCAACTTGATAAGATACCGAAATAACCACCGGCCATCTTCACATTATTGTCATTAATGAAAGAACCAATACATAGCATTAAGAAAGTTAAATCCAGGAAAAACAACAATAGGAATAAACCCCATGAACTCTTTAAAGTACACATCAACATCAAAAAGGTGAATACGGTCCAACCTGCAAGGAAGAAACCTACACAATTATCAAACATTGTAGTGTCGTCACCATAACCTGTAATACTATGGAATTGGTCAGTATTAATACAACCCCAAGAAATCCAAAACCCACCGAAGGAACTGAAAACAGTCATTGCATAAGTGTCACCAGTGACAAAACATAGCAAACCTGCAAATAATTCGATAGCACCACCAAAGAACATGAATAAACTGATTAACACCTTAACGTTTGTGACACCACGAACGTTAGCATTACATAGAGATAAAGTCAAACAGGATAGAGAGAAAGAAGCTAATCCTAATGGGACAGGATTACCTAGAACTCTTCTATTAGAAGGTGCTGGAGGGTAGGCATTAACATAAGGGTTTGTTCCATCATTCGGTTTCAAAACGTTTAAAAGATCAGTACGTCTGTAAGTATGTGGACCTAAAGTGATATAGTCATCATCGGCGTAAACTTCTTGAATGTTCTTACCGATGGCAATGGCGTCCGAGTCAGTCTTTGAGACTTCGGATGAAATGTTTCTAACCTTCTCGATATCCGAAGAAGAAGAAGTCATGCTGTTTATCATTTAAAGAGAATAAATTAATAAATAAAAAAACAACAATAAAATGTGGTGGACTAGTGTTCGTTTATTTTGGCAACTATTTCTGGTGAGATAAAGATCAAAATATAAAACAGGAAAACAACAAAACAATGGTATTAAAATAAGTAAAAAAGGCAAAAAAGTGATAAGACTTTGGCCAAGAAAATAAAAATTTCAAATTGCTTAAGCAAATAATTAGATTATATTGTATATTTATATATTAAACACAATTAAAATAAATAAACTGAAGATAAAGTGGGATGGCTGAGAACAAGAAGACGCATTAGCTTTAAAACTGTAACCCACATACATGAGAGAATATATTCATCTCTATATTTCATGAGAATCGAAGTTTTAGTTTACCAAGATCATTAAAAAGAAAAAACTAAAAACAAACAAACAAATTACAACAGAAAACTCGATAGAAACCTTTTTGCAATATTGCTGAATATGTATGTTTAATTAGAATAGGCAATAAATGACCAAGACAATAAAAAACATTATATAACTAGATTGGGCACATCGATATAAAAGTATTTAGAGGAGAGGACCGAAATTTTTTTTCTTCCATCAATAATGAAAGAATAACAAGAATAAATAAAAATACCGGAGAGACGGTACAGATAGGATTCCAGTTCCATAAATCCATCCATCATTATCATCATCATCAACATCAAAACTGCACTGGTGATGGATGAACTTACCAAACCCACAACAACTAACATGATTCAAAAAACAATGACCTCTTTCTGTATTTCTTCTTGTCTCTCATTCGAGGTTGCTAGTTCTGCTTGCTTTTTTCGTCTCTCTTGTGCGTCGTGTGACTGTCACAGGAAAAAACAGTTGAACAGTATGTGTGAATATTACCAAGACAGGCGCGTACAGAGAGCGTGTATTATATAACACGGTCAAGACGAGTGACAAAACAAAATTGCTTTTTTCTCTCTCTATTATATAATTAATTTTTATATAGCGACCGACCTCTGCATGGGGGCAGTTTACTGGAGGAGAGGACTGATTTACAGCTGTGGAGAGGTCAGTAAATGAGGATGTTCACCTCTCTTCTCTCTCTTTCCTCGGAGAGCGTATAAAATGTCACTAATTTCTAGTGGTAGGGGAAAGCAAAACAGTGAATAATCCTGCAGAGTAGTAGAGCAATGCCTTAAGAACCGTTATTTACTCCATATTCCCTCTTTGTAGGTTTTTTGGGAGAGAATCAAACAATTAAGAAAAACCGGAAGTCCATACATTAATCGTTGGATTTGGATCCCCGTTGGTATAATAATTGGTGACAATTATCCTATTGACAGAAATTTCGAACTTATTTTTTTATTGTCCGAGCAGCTTTATATATAATATATGCGATGCATGGGTGCTCTTAAACAATAACAACTGGTAGATGGCATATTTTCTTGTTAATTATATAAATTGAAAGAAACATCGAGACATCTTTGTTTTTATATTCTTCATCTTTCGCAAAATTTGGGATGGAACAATACTACTATGCCACTATTGAAAGTACTGCTTTTTGATCACTCTTACTTGAACACAATCTCAATCGAGACATCTTATATTTAGAGTCATAAAAATTACGATCCCTATACTATGACATACCTCTATCTCTCAGAAGTAGCTGTTATGGTTACAATGCTGATCAAGAACCCTTTTTTTGATAAATTACTGAGGGAAAAACTGGTTTTAATTGGCAAGAATCGTGATATATGACATATTGTGCGGACTTTTGTTAGCCCGAGTCGTTTGTTCCGGAGAGGAACATTCTTACTTATAACAAGCTGCTTTCCGCGGGGAAGATGGAATTTGTTGGCGAATATTTATGACAGGGTTGTCGCCATGCACGACAGAGGCACATATATAACTACAGGTACTCAGAGACGCTAGTCCAATATTCTCTTTTAAATTTATGCTTGACCATTGACATATTGCGCATAGACGTGTCTCCCAATGGTTAAAACAAAAGAGAAATCGTTTGTGACATTTCCCACTTCTGTTATGTTATTGCTGTACCGCACTGCTTTTTAATTTTTGCCAGCCGATAGAGGCAGCTTTGAGAATAAAGTGTAAATAGCATTTATATCACATACGTATCGCTCAGTACGAAAACTCATCACATGAAACGAAATTCATGCGAATATTTCAGAACAATTGGCAGTACCATATATTCACAGACGCACAACAAACCAAATACAACTCTTTTTTTGGTATTGTGGCACGATATTTAGAAAATTCCCCGAGGCCCCCAAGAAGTGAAAAATATATGAAAATGGAAATGAAATAAAGGGAGTGCGGGAAGCGAAAAGCGATGAGCTGCTGTTGCTTATGAAAACCAATACTAGGATAGCAGTATCATCCGTACAAAAAATGGATGAATTAGATGGCTGTTATTCAATGAACATGCTTCTTGCTCTGTAAGAAGAAACGTGAATTATTTAAGTTAATTCTACTCTTCTTATTACCATTACATATTCTATTCATACTAGAAAGCTTGTCCCTCCGCCCATCTTAAAATGTAGACACACATCTATATATGTCCTTGTAACTCTCTATGCACTTCAAACAACTAACCTCTTTTTACCATGTATTAGAACAATTGATCACTCTTAATCTCCCATATTAAGACCTAATTGAAAAAACAACCAAACAAATTTACCAGTAAATACTACAATGAAATGAATGTCCTTTTTTCATTTTCATTTTTGACCTTTCTTGTTTTCGCTTGATATTATTGCATGTTCAATTTGCAATTCTTTGTGAAATATACGTACAAACCTTTAAACTAAAATAATTTTATGCATCCAAATTGGTACAACTTCATTTTGTTTTGTTACATATTATACTATTTACTACGTGTGTCTCTTACTGTCAAAAGATATATAAACGTATCCTTTAATACTATCTTATATAATGGCCCTTTCTCTTCTTATTTTGTATCGCTTCAACTATTTAATTGAATAGTTTGAATTGCTCTTTCTTCAAGTTTACTTAATAAATTTGATATCGTGCATAATTATTATCCTTCTTCTTGTTCTTCAAAGAAAATTTTTTCTTTCTCTCTTTTACTTCTGCTCATAAATGTTTTTTGAAAAATTTAACTGATAAAATTTTTTTCTCCCTCTTTCACTAAATTATATTCATTCACTTTTAGATTCATGATATATATATACGTACTTAAAGGAATTTTTTGTACTAACTATATTTACTCCCACTTACCTTTTAAATCTCTTTGGATGACTTCCTTCTTGCTTCTTCTTCTTAGATCCCTTTTTATATCTTTTATTCTTTCTTGACAATTCCTCGAGAACTCATTAAATAACACACAATTCAAAATGGTTGCTTTCACTGTTGACCAAATGCGTGCCTTAATGGACCATGTTACTAATGTTAGAAACATGTCCGTTATTGCTCACGTCGATCATGGTAAATCTACTCTGACCGATTCTTTAGTTCAAAGAGCCGGTATTATTTCCGCTGCCAAGGCTGGTGAAGCTCGTTTCACCGATACCAGAAAGGATGAACAAGAAAGAGGTATCACTATTAAGTCTACCGCCATTTCTTTATACTCTGAAATGACCGAAGAAGATGTCAAGGAAATCAAGCAAAAGACCGATGGTAACTCCTTCTTAATCAACTTGATCGATTCCCCAGGTCACGTTGACTTCTCCTCTGAAGTTACTGCTGCTCTTCGTGTCACCGATGGTGCTTTAGTTGTCGTCGACACCATTGAAGGTGTCTGTGTCCAAACTGAAACTGTCTTGAGACAAGCTCTAGGTGAAAGAATTAAGCCTGTTGTTGTCATTAACAAGGTTGACAGAGCTCTATTGGAACTACAAGTCTCCAAGGAAGATCTTTACCAAACTTTCGCCAGAACCGTTGAATCCGTTAACGTTATCATCTCCACTTACTCCGATGAAATTCTAGGTGATGTTCAAGTTTACCCATCCAAGGGTACCGTTGCCTTCGGTTCCGGTCTACATGGTTGGGCTTTCACCATCCGTCAATTCGCTAACAGATACGCCAAGAAATTCGGTGTTGACAAGGAAAAGATGATGGAAAGATTATGGGGTGACAACTACTTCAACCCAAAGACTAAGAAGTGGACTACCAAGGACACCGATGCCGAAGGTAAGCCATTGGACAGAGCTTTCAACATGTTTGTTCTAGATCCAATCTTCAGAATCTTTGCTGCTGTTATGAACTTCAAGAAGGACGAAATTCCAACTTTGTTAGAAAAGCTAGAAATTGGTCTAAAGGGTGACGAAAAGGACCTAGAAGGTAAGGCTTTGCTAAAGGTCGTTATGAGAAAGTTCTTGCCAGCTGCCGATGCTTTGTTAGAAATGATTATCCTACATTTGCCATCTCCAGTTACTGCTCAAAACTACAGAGCTGAACAATTATACGAAGGTCCAGCTGACGATGCCAGTTGTATCGCCATCAAGAACTGTGACCCAACTGCTGATTTGATGCTTTACGTCTCCAAGATGGTGCCAACCTCTGATAAGGGTAGATTCTACGCTTTCGGTAGAGTTTTCGCTGGTACTGTTAAGTCTGGTCAAAAGGTTAGAATCCAAGGTCCAAACTACGTTCCAGGTAAGAAGGATGATCTTTTCATTAAGGCCATCCAAAGAGTTGTTCTAATGATGGGTAGATTCGTCGAACCAATCGATGACTGTCCAGCCGGTAACATTATCGGTTTAGTCGGTATTGATCAATTCTTACTAAAGACTGGTACTTTGACTACTTCTGAAACCGCTCACAACATGAAGGTCATGAAGTTCTCTGTTTCTCCAGTTGTTCAAGTCGCTGTTGAAGTTAAGAACGCTAACGATCTACCAAAGTTGGTTGAAGGTCTAAAGAGACTATCCAAGTCCGATCCATGTGTCTTGACTTACATGTCTGAATCCGGTGAACATATTGTTGCTGGTACTGGTGAATTACATTTGGAAATTTGTCTACAAGATTTGGAACACGACCACGCTGGTGTTCCATTGAGAATCTCTCCACCTGTTGTTGCCTACAGAGAAACTGTTGAAGCTGAATCTTCTCAATCCGCTCTATCCAAGTCTCCAAACAAGCATAACAGAATCTACTTGAAGGCTGAACCAATGACTGAAGAAACCTCTATTGCCATTGAAAACGGTGTCATCAACCCAAGAGATGATATCAAGGCCAGAGCCAGAATCATGGCTGATGACTACGAATGGGATGTCACTGATGCCAGAAAGATCTGGTGTTTCGGTCCAGATGGTAACGGTGCCAACGTTGTTGTTGACCAAACCAAGGCTGTCCAATACTTGAACGAAATCAAGGACTCTGTTGTTGCTGCTTTCCAATGGGCTACCAAGGAAGGTCCAATTTTCGGTGAAGAAATGAGATCTGTCAGAGTTAACATCCTAGATGTCACTTTACATGCTGATGCTATCCACAGAGGTGGTGGTCAAATCATTCCAACCATGAGAAGAGCTACTTACGCTGGTTTCCTATTGGCTGAACCAAAGATTCAAGAACCAGTTTTCTTGGTCGAAATCCAATGTCCAGAACAAGCTGTCGGTGGTATTTACTCTGTTTTAAACAAGAAGAGAGGTCAAGTTGTCTCTGAAGAACAAAGACCAGGTACTCCATTATTCACTGTTAAGGCTTTCTTACCAGTTAACGAATCTTTCGGTTTCTCTGGTGAACTAAGACAAGCTACCTCTGGTCAAGCTTTCCCACAAATGGTGTTCGATCACTGGGCCACTATCAACTCTGACCCATTGGACCCAACCACCAAGGCTGGTGAAATTGTCCTTGCTGCTCGTAAGAGACACGGTATGAAGGAAGAAGTTCCAGGCTGGCAAGAATACTACGATAAGTTGTAAGGAGTTTTCACTATTCTAAGTGAATCTCTATTTTATAATTTATTTGTAGTTTATTTCCATGACCCTAATTGTTATTTTAGTGTTAACATATTTAATTAAATCTCATATATTACTGTATATTTGTAAAGAAAGTTAAAATTTAAGATATTTAATCTATTAAGAGACCATCTTCAGATATAATTATGCAATATCTGTTGTATCACTACTATTGGTAAATAAATATTTTTGATCTGTAATGATACGCGTTTAATTAGAAATTATCTGAAAATATATCTTGAAATTACAGTTCGACAAAGATAATGGTAATTGTTCTTGCCTAAATATAGAGTGTAATAAATAATCTAAACAACATCAAACTACTACTGTACTATAATCAGTTATTACAAAGACAAACCCAGATGATATAGCATGGAAACTGATAATTTAAAGTTTGTGTACCTCGAATTATTGCAGGGCATGTTAGATACATTAGCACCTCATCAGGAACAACTCCACAAGACATATTCAAAGGCCAAAGCGAACCTACAGGAATGTGAAGGAATATTCTACCATCCAAAAGATCTAAAAAAGGTAAAAGGAATTGGAGACACAATTATCAAACGACTGGAAACGAAACTCGAATCATATTGTACTCTGAATAATATGGAGTTTCCAACGTTTGAAGCTCCACACAGAAACGCTTCATCCGGGTCTTCAAAGAGGAGTGTCACATCCTTAAGAGTTGATGGTAATAACAAGGACGATGAGCAACAACCTACTAAGAAGAAAAGAAAATACATTCCGAAGAAAAAATCTGGTGGTTATGCAATTTTGCTTGGATTACTAGAATTAAATGCCATTCGAAGACCATGCATAAAAGAAGAAATTATTGAAATATCCCAGAAATATTCGAATGGTAGTATGCATAGTAATTATGCGACCAAGGAATTTTATGGTGCATGGTCGTCTATTAGTTCTTTACTAAAACATTCCCTGGTGTTGGAAGAAGGTAGACCTAAAAGATACAGTTTAACTCCAGAGGGCCTTGAAATGGCAAAAACTTTGAAAATGGCAGACAGCATTGAATTTAATAACGACACTAAAACCAATACTTTAGATATTTCACTGGATTTAGCAAATGAACGGACTGTTAATTTAAGTGATCTGCTGAAACAAGACGGAGAAATACGGCGGAACAATGAATCTTCATTTAATTCTGCATTTAGCGATGTATCTCATGAACTTAGTCACTCCCTAAATGCAAGTACCCCTCAGAGGTCGAGAGTTCTACAAAATATGCCCCCTTTACATTCTACTCCTACAACGAATATAAATGATAGACAAAATAATTCCACAACACATTCAAGTGCAAATGAAAAATACTTAACTGGAAAAGTTCATATGAATAGGAAAAGATTTACAGGGATAAGTTATGAAATATGGAAAAATGGTTCATATGAGATATATCCGATTATTGATCATCGTGAGGTAAAATCCCAACAAGATCGTGATTATTTCTCAAATGCATTAAAACTAAAGGGGGTCAAGATGGAAGTACGACAACTTTCCCTAGGTGACATCATTTGGGTTGCTCGACACACAAAAACAGGATTCCTATGTGTCCTTAATACCATAATTGAAAGAAAAAGATTAGATGATTTAGCAGCCAGTATAAAGGATAATAGATTTATGGAACAAAAAAATAGATTAGACAAATCTGGTTGTACCAATAAATATTATTTAATAGAGGAAACAATGGCAAGTTCTGTCTTTAGTATGACTGAGGCTTTAAAGACATCTCTATGGATGATCCTCATTTATTATAGATTTTCAGTGATACGTTCGCAAAACAGTAATGAAACAGTTCAAAAATTACACGTTCTTCATACTGTTATTAAACATAATTATAGTAAGAAAAATTTGTTAGTGATGTATCCAAACAATTTAAAAGATCAAGATCATTACCGCAGAATATTGGAAAAATTTCAATTAGAATTTGGAAACCATACAAGCCTTGAATGCTGTCATACACTAGATTGTTTTCAAGAAATTATGGGCAAAAATGATTCTCCTACCGTAGGTGAAATGACTATTCAGATTTTGATGTATGTAAAAGGCGTTTCTTTAGAGAAAGCTGTCGCGATTCAAGCCGAGTTTCCCACTTTAAATCACATATTAACTGCATATAGGAACTGTTCATCTCAATTAGAGGCAAAAATGTTAATGTTTCAAAAACTAGGCAATGCCCCAGGTAATAAGAAAATTTCCAAGTTATTATCTGAGAAAATAGCTGATGCATTTATGTGAAGCTATTATGATAGAAAAAGAAAAAGAAGAATATAGATATATATTACTTGTAATTGCTCTCGAGATCTTATTAAACAGAAGATCGTATATAATTCATTAAATATATCGATACATGCATATCACGAAAGTCATCAATAGTAGTTCCTGTATATATAATGAACATCAATACCATCTGCAAATACCTCCCCTATTTCTTCTAATGATAACCCTTTTACTTCAGGATAGCATACAAAAACAAATCCCCATGCTAATAACATAAAAAATGCAAACCCTAACATCGTATTCTCATTACCAACGGAGTTCATGACACTTAAATAGGTTAACGATACTAATGTATTTGTAAACCAGTTCGTACAAGATATACATGAAGCACCGAAAGCCCTTTGATTTAAAGGCAAAAACTCTACAGAACTCCAAGGGACAGTTCCCAATGCAGACGCATAACCTGCAACATATATGATTAAGGATACTAGTAATAAGTTAATGTTGTTATGATCAAATCCTATGCTTGCTAGTAATAATCCTAAGATCATTACCCAAATGGTATACAATAATATTGCCCTTCTACCTAATGAATCCACAAGAAACAAGGCAACAAACGTAAATACAAAATTGGTAGCAGCAATTATCATTGCTGGGATTAGAGGATTCTCTGTCTCCAGTTTTGAGAATATTATTGGTGAATAATACATGAATGCGTTAAAACCTGACATCTGTTGGAAAAACATAAGAACACATCCTATAACCAAAGCTCTCTTAGTCTTTGGTTCCATTTTCTTCCGCTTATTATTTTGATTGGAGAGTTGCAATTGCGGTCTTGTTGAATGTTCGTCATTACTAATTCTTGCATCTGTCCTTGTACGTGCAAAATTTTGGGCTAAAATAGAAGATGGCCACGTTTGACTATTAGACCTCTCAAATAAAGGTGTCATTGAGTCTACTTCTGGACGATTATGTCCATATCTCTCTAATTTATTAAGCGCCATCAATAATTTCCTCAGTTGTAAGTTTATTTGAAGTGAATTAGCATTGGGATATAACATTCGTAATGAATTTTGTGCCTCGGCATACTGATGCGTATGAGCCAACCACCTTGGTGATTCTGGAATGAAATCGAGTATTAATATGAATAATAAAGCTGGCAATGCGGCAATACCAAATAAATATCGCCACGAATGAGAAGAGTTTCTTAACGAGTATGCAATAATATATGATAATAATTGACCTCCAGTGATAGCAATTGAATTTAAAGTTAACATGAACCCACGTATACTTGCCGGTGATATTTCACTTAAATATATCGGGATACATTGAGCAGCTACACCAATAGCTATCCCAACGATAAATCTTCCTAGTATCAATATATTCAAAGTACGAGCCATAGACATCAACACTGATGCCAATATAAAAATTGCGCAACATATGGCTAATGTGATTCTACGACCATATCGGTCAGCAATCTTGAAGGCAACGATTGACCCACTAAAGGAACCTATACCTGTACTGGCAGTAATAAATTCCTTCTGTAGGTCTGTAATACTCAAACGGTGTAAGTCTGATGGTCTAAGATATAATAAAACTCCGGATATAACTCCGGTATCATAACCAAAGAGAAGCCCCCCGATAGTGACACCAACGATTATTGTGAGAGTCCGTATATTTAGAGTGTATGGTAAATGATCTATATCATTCATTGTGGAGGTGGTAACTTGTGAAAATGTCGAGTAACAATCTGAATAGAACTCTTCATGCGGGAGGGTATTTTGTTGTGGTAATTGAGAGTTCGTAGCCAAATGGCTTTGTTGAGAGCTGTGACGATGATGATGTTTCGTTTTCTTCGACATTAATGCCTTAAACTGTGGATTAGTTGGATTACGATATTTTATGATGAACTATTCAACTAATGGGAGGCCAAATGAGAAAACAAACCGAAGTTAATAACTATGAATCAAAATCAAATCAAATCAACTTAATGCTATTGAGCTTGTGCTATTACATGTATCAGAGGGAAATGCCTCTTAGGTGATATTATCACTAAATTTCCGACTCTTCGGGGATTCGAATTTGATGGAACTTGAAAGGGAATTTTTTTATAATAAAAATGGCGACAACGAACAATACCTTTCATTCATTCAAAACAAAAAATGTATATGCCACTAGATAACTTAATATCGATTTAACTAAGTCTGTCTTGTATATCTTTATTTTTACATTTTATGTCTTGTTGTACACTAAAGCTAAGGCATTGAAATTCAGTTGGCTCAATTGGAAACATTATTATCAGTTAGTGTGATAATGATAAAAACACTGCTAAATCTTGTACCAGTTTCCATTATGTCTTGATAGTAACTGTATCTGAAATAGAAACGATTTATACAAGTTACAACCTGTGCTATTTTTTTTGGCATGGTTGTCTAAACAAGCTTAGCAATTGAAGAGCAAGAGATAAGAGATCGATGTAAGTGTCGCAAAATAAAACGAAAAAACATCAAAGCTCTTTTATAAATATACTATCACAATCAGAGATGATGGCAACTGGTTCCTATACATCTCATATATCCATATCATTAAAGAATGCAACTTTGAATAAGAAGAACATAGTTTCGTACAAAGTGACTACAGAGCGAAATGGACACTTTAATGGTAACTCTGTAAACCCTCAATCTATTGAACTAGCTACGGTCCGCCTTCCTGATACCACGAATTAACATCTGTGATGTTGACAGATTAATAAGACCACATCAACTACAGAAAACCATCTTCTATAACCTAAAACGAAACAGTCGGTGTTGTCGGTTAGAACTGCCATTTATACCTGGTGCAATCCCTTTATCCTTTTACTAAAAGGGACTCGGCGAAGCCAGAAGACAAAGCGAACTGACGACAATAGAGTAAATTGAATTGAATTGAGCTCAATAAATAAAAGAACATTAATAAGAAGTGATGAAGCAGAAGGGTGGGATTTTGGGATATTTAGCAATCGAATACAACGCAACAAGAGCCTTTGACAACAGGTCTAGGAATATATACACGAACATAATACATTATGAGTTTTAAAGGTTTTACGAAAGCAATAACGAGAGCACCTCAAAACTTCCGTCAGAAGTTCAAGATGGGAGAGCAAACCGTGGATCCTGTATATGAGGATGCAGAAAGACGGTTCAAAGAACTTGAAGATGAAACCAAAAAGTTAAGTGAAGAGTCTAAAAGATACTCGACAGCTGTGAATGGGATGTTGACTCATCAGATTGGCTTTGCTAAAGCCATGGAAGAAGTGTTTAAACCTATTTCAGGGAAAATGAGTGATCCTAATGCTAGTGTTCCTGAGGATAACCCAGACGGTATTGAAGCTAGTGAACAATACAGAGATGTGGTGGCAGAGTTACAAGAGACTTTGAAACCTGATTTGAAGTTAATCGAAGAGAAGATTGTCAAACCATGTCAAGAATTATTGAAGATTATCGGGTATATTAGAAAAATGGCCACTAAAAGAAACCATAAGAAATTAGATCTTGATAGACGTTTGAATAATTACCACAAATACGAGAAGAAAGACGAACCTACCGCTAAGGATGAAGAAAGAATGTATAAGGCCGAGGCTGAAATGCAAGTAGCACAACAAGAATATGATTATTATAACGAAATGATGAAGACTCAATTGCCCGTATTGTTTGGTCTAGAAGCTCAATTTGTTCAACCATTGTTTGTTTCATTCTATTACATGCAATTGAATATTTTTTACACTTTATACAATAAATTCCAAGATATGAAGATTCCATATTTTGATTTAACTAGTGACATTATCGAAGCATTCACCTTGAAGCGTGGTAATGTTGAAGAACAAGCTGATTCGTTGACCATCACACATTTCAAAATTGGTTATTCAAAGGCGAAATTAGAGATGACTAGAAAAAGATATGGCGCAGGTGGTGATGACAGTGTTCCACCTGGATCTCCAGTTGCAGGACAACCAGGTGCTTACGGAGCAGCAACAGGGATGGCTGCTCAACCTGGTGTATATGATCCAAACACAACAGCCATGGCTACCCAACCTGGTGCCTACGGAGCCGGTGCCACAGTGGCTCAACCCGGTGCATACGGTGCTTATGATGACAAAGCTGCAATGGCTCAACAAGCATATGGTGCAACACCTGCTGCTGCTGCTCCACCAGCATACGGTGCTATGGCGGGTGCTATACCAGGTGCCCCTGTTGCTGCTGCTGTAGCCACCCCGACTATGGCAGGCGCTGAGACTTGCACAGCCTTGTACGATTACCAAGCTCAAGCACAAGGTGACTTGAGTTTCCCGGCAGGTGCAGTAATAACGGTTGTACAACGTACAGCCGACGCCAACGAATGGTGGACCGGCTCTTACAACGGTCAACAAGGTGTATTCCCTGGGAATTACGTCCAAATCAACCAGTAGTGATCCCTTGCATTTTTATTCTGCAGTCTACTGATGTCGCTATCACGTACCATCTAAATTTACATTCTGTTTATTTAATCTATGTATATCATACATAATTATAATTATAATTATAATAATCTATTACGGTCAACCTACTGTTTTCCTATCTGGGAAATATAATTCGCTTGGGAGATTCCCCAAAACGGGAACACGCTTCCTCTTCCGGCCACGCGATCTGTGTGAGATGCCCCGATTGGGTAATCGTCCGTGGAAAAAGCAAAACCGTTTCGGACACCAAAAACTTTCTATCTCTTTCTTTTCAATTTAATTTAGTTTCCCTCATCGTGGAACACCAAGCTGGATAACACTTCGACATGATGGCGTTGAACCCCACATATAGTATACTCTTGAAAGTATTTTAACAAGTATAAAGAAAATATTGTTAACTGATTATTAATTTTGTAGACAAATTCATTAAACTTAACTTCAATTCCAACAGTTTACTTCTTCCATTGCAATACCCATATTATTTTCCCTCTTTCTAAATAATATTTTTTTTCTATTTTTTCCTCTTTCTAAAAGTTAACAAAAGGGAGAACGAAAGAAGGTCTTTTTTTTCTATTAAAGTAAATCAAAGATAAAGGAAAACTCTAAGCCCCAAAGAAGGAATTCGATATTATTTTTCTTCTTTAATAGTTTCTTCACGTAAAGTTACATTTTCAATCAAAACACAAAGCCGTGCTATTAATAACACACAGCCTCAGCTTCTGTTCATCAAAAAACCGTTATTTTCCAATTAGAACCGTGAACCTATCTTATAAAGAGATATAGTTAGACCTTATTATCATATCATATAACGCGTTCTAACGGTTATATATCTGTATTTTCAATAGTAAAATTCATTTTATTACTACAAAATTTCTAATTAGTGATAATTTAATATTTTTTATGCATATTTTATCCCCAATACTACAAAACTAATCTAAGCCCTACATTCATCAGTAATAGTGCTTTCACATATAATATACCATTATATTATCTGATTTATTTGTTACTAATCCCTATTTTTTTATCATCTTTTTATTTTACAAATTTAGAAACCTATTCAGATCCACGTTTGTATATATACCTTCATTTAGAATATCGATTTAATCCATTAAAAAGTACACAGTTGAAACATATTAAAAAAAAATGCCACAATTTTGGAAACAATTACTTAGTAACCCAAAGAGTGCTTCATCAGAATCTCTTCCGACATCTGAAGACGCACACTCATCTTCACAAAATATTAAATCTCAACCGAGACCCATTCTAACAAATAGACCATATTCATACAGTTCAATATCAAGTTCGACAATGAAACAAGTTTCGCCAAATAAACCACGTAATCCTTCACATTTAGGTTTAAATTCTCATAAGAGTGATCAACCAGCTCTCGGTACAAGTGTAGGATCTGCAGAGTTTAAAGATCATAGAGACAGATTCCTTACCGACAGAAATGGATTTGTTGGTCGTGTCTTTGGTGTATCATTATCTGAATCTCTGAGCGTAGCATCTGCCGAAGTTATTGTTCAGAGTGAATTAGTAAGTTTTGGTAGAATACCTATTTTAATTGCTAAATGTGGTGCTTATCTAAAGGCTAACGCCTTGGAGACACCGGGGATATTTCGTATCGCAGGGAATGGGAAAAGAGTTAAAGAATTACAATTCATTTTCTCCACTCCTCCTACATACGGTGCTAAATTTAATAATTGGGACGCATATAGTATACATGATGTCGCATCTTTATTAAGGCGATACCTTAATAATTTAGAAGAACCTTTGATACCATTAGAATTCTATGAAAGTTTTAGAAAACCCATACAGGATAAACCAAGAATCATTAAACATATGTTAAGTCGTCATGTATCTCACCCAAACGCGAATAAAGAAAATAGTGTTACCATAGAAGATAAATCCAAGGAAAAAAATGGCGCATTTCCAGTCACTAATGGAACTACTACATCACCATCGGAAGCCACTATGGACCCTCAAGAAGTACTTGCAAGGTCTCATAGACACGAATCTTATGAAGCTGATAAAGAAACAGAGGCCGAAGATACAGATGATGAATCAAAACGAAAGAGGAAACAACGTCATAAGAAGAGACTTGCCCGTGATATAAAGACTACCATTAAAGAATATGAAGAACTATTTATCCAGTTATCAAATGATACAAAACAACTAACAATATATTTGCTTGATTTAATGAGTCTTTTCGCCAGACAATCACAACTGAATTTAATGACGGCCAGAAATTTAGCTGCTATTTTCCAACCATCAATGTTATCACATCCACAACATGATATGGATCCAAAGGAATATGAACTATCCAGATTTGTAGTAGAATTTTTAATTGAATACTCGTACAAATTGTTACCGAATTTGCTTAAAATTACCAAAGAGGAACAAGACAGGAACATAAAAAAGACCTCAATAGAGAATGGTCACGACGTTGCCATACCTACCCCAAGAATTATTACACCTAATAATGCTTCACAAGCAAGAAGACCTACCGATTTGGAGAGAAATTCTTCAAAACAATCTGTTAGGTCCATTACACCAAATTCATTACTGGGATCTGGATCAACGAATGCGATAGATATACCCAATAGACCAGCAAATCAAAGAAATTTATCAAACTTATCATCTTCTCCAAAAGTTAGTGATAGATCTCCAGAGAAACAAATGCAAGATGCTCATAAATTGGGAATGTCATTGCAATTACAAATCCCAAAGACCAGGACTAGACCCCATTCACGATCAATTGGTTCAGCACCGGTACCGCCTGATGTGATATCAAGTAACAAACGGAAAACTAAGTTATTTCCTTGGCTACATAAACCTGGCATTCTAAGTGACACAGGTGATAATTCTGGTACTGAAGGTGAAGGAGATGATTTCCTAATGTCTAATGATGAAGATGGAGACGTGTCAAATTCTCCAATATCTAAAAAAAGGTTAGATATACCTAAAATTGCTTCAAATATGGAGAAATCCAATTCCTCTTTGGGACCTGTCTATTCTAACGACAGCTCTCCACTAAATTCAACTAGCTTATTAAGGGTACCTCAAAGTAAATCACCAGCCAGAGTTGGTTCTAATTCTTCAAGCAGAGTTAGACCAATGTCAATGTTTTTAGATAAAACGAAGAGCAGATCAGTTGATGAATTAGGCTCTGTATCTAATGGTGGTGGTTATACATCGAAAGGTAATGAGAGTGATTCACGTTCATCTAGAAGTAAGAAAAGAGAATCGTGGTTTCAAAGGTGGACAAGTAGATCCAATTCAGCAACTAGAACTTAGGTTATAATTATAGTAAAAACATATATACTGGACACTTATTTTACATAAAAAGTAAGAAAAATTGTTTATTTCTTCTTAGATATTAAGAAACATGATTCTTTTAAACAACAATACCCCAAATTTTATCTACACATTTATATAAAAAATTATATAATATCTGATATTCAGTCTAATTCAATAATATCATCCTCTTCTATAATCTCTATATCATCCTCTTCTTGTTTACTCTTTTTGTTCTGAGTAGCTTCTGATGATTCATCCGATAACTTGCGTTTTTTGATGTCTTTATCATTATCATCCATATCTAAAGTTATAACTTCATTTGTCTGCAATACTGGAGTCTCCTGCGTTGAGCTTTCGTTATGCTCTTCCTCCGCAGTAGTCATCTTAACAAAAGGAATTTTGATATCTGGTAATTCAATATCACTTGTTTTTCTGCTATCAATCTTCCTGCTTTCAATATATAATTCCAATGGTTTTAAGCCCATTCCATTATTATCTTCAGTTTCGTCTGTCACCAATATAACCGAACCAGGAAGAACTTTAATTTCTTCCAAAGTTTTCTCATCCAGACTATCAAAATCAAAATCACTCAGCAATCTTTGACCTGTAGTATCCAAAATAGATAACTCCTCTGTATCGAAATTGTACTTTTCAGACAGTGTAATAATAAGATCCTTCAACTTCAAGTGTTTAAACATATCTGATTGAATGTTCATGACTCCACGTACAACTTTAGAACATACAGGACAGTTACAATTAGGTTTTGCTAAAGTTGGATTTGATAAATATCTGTTTTGAGAAATATTACTTGCCTTGGCTGTAAAAACCATATTCAAGTCGGTTGGCTTAGTTATCTTGGCAAAATCTAGTAGACTTAGTACACGAAGAGATACTAATGATGAGAGACCTGCAATAATAGCGTTAGTGGTAGCAATAGCTGGAATAATATTACCTGCAATTTGCTTAATATCGAAAACACTTTTTAACGGAATATTAAATATTTGTGATCTAATATTTGCTGCGGTTGAAACAAATTCAAGAGTGTCCTCGTCATCTTTGTCAAACTCAATATGATTATCTTCCTCTTTCATACGTTTCATTAGTTTACTGGTTATGCTACTAAATTTTTGAATCTGGTCTTGAATAGGCCATAAAGCACTTAGATCAAGATTTCTGTCAATCAAGTCTGTTGTTATTTGACTACTATTTAATGGAGTTGGTCTCGTTCTTGTTTTCCATAAATTTTCAATTCTCAGTAACTTTTCAATATCATGAATAAATATCTTTTCAATGATGTTTGGGATCAAAGTAGTATCTCCAGATAAAATGATATCTTGTAATTCCTGTAATTCATTTGTCTCCTGCTTGATTCTTTTGATTTCATCCTCATCAGTAGTACCCCAGTCCTTATTTTCAGAATCATTGTTAACAGCTACATCTGCAGCAAATAATTGAGCAAACAAAAAGTTTTTGGCCCAAACTATACAATGGATTGGCTGTGAAGGTGTTGATCTAATAGTGCACACAGGGAAAGTCTTCGGAGTTTCCTTTTTCGTACAGTCAAAGCATTCTGTTTCATTTGGAATAATGGGTTGCATATAACCATCAAACCCAGAGGTACCAGATTCTAAAAGAGGAATGGATAAAAATTGAGACATCTTGTTTACATATCTTCTAGCTGCAAGGTTATCTAATGCATTGAAAATAATATCGAATTCACCAAACCAGTGCAATGGAAATTGAGAAGTATCCATGATATTACCCTCATACGGTACCAATTTAGAATTATTAAAACCCTGGACAGCTTTCACAGCTGTAGTAGACTTTGGTTGTTTAATATCACGTTGTCTAAATAAAAACTGTCTATTCAAATTAGATAAATCAATCGTGTCAAGATCTACTAAATGAATTTCACCAAATTCCATCAATATCAAGTCTTTCAACAGTTCAGAACCAATCCCACCTGCTCCAATCAATAAACATTTGGTTGCACGTAATTTTTTAAGGTTTTCTTCACCAATAATTTTGGTAATATTTGAGTCTCTAGACATAATGTATATAAATGAATCAGTTAATATCCGTTGGTAATTATAGCACTAGATTATCTACGATATGATACTAAGTTTAGTTTTGACTATCAGGTCTACGTTAAATATATATGTTTTTTGTTCCTCAATACAAGCTATCCCATCCATTTCATTTCCAATATTACTCAACGCAAAACGTAAGAATGATGTCGAAAACAGTCTAACAAACAATAACCCATATAGATGTTATATATAAGATTCCCAAAAAAAAAAATTGCGAAAGCCGGGAATCGAACCCGGGCCCCATCGTTGGGAACGATAGATTCTAACCACTGAACTACTGACGCTTTTCAACTTTTGTTGAAAAATGTATGTTTTCCATGTCGCCAATTACTTCTGATCACGTGACCTAAAGTCAATATTAAAAGTTTTCCATTCTATTAAGTGTTGCCTTATTTAAATTTTTAAAAGGGATAAATAACGTAACACATTCTTAAATGATGGTACAATTAGTTTAGGAATGGTAGTACTTGTTAAACACAGTTACTGTTGTTAAACTGATCATCTTTTGGGCATAGTAACGTTGGACAATTCTCCAATAAACCCAATGTAAGGGGAACGAATACTACATTATGCGGTAAATATCACGTGTTGTTATATATACGGTAGTACAGTACATTCAATATTCTACTTATATTAGCTACCTTCTCCTTCAGATAGGCTAAGCTAATGTTAGCCGTTTTAGTGCTGCCGCTACATTTCAACAGTACTATCAATTGCAGAAAAACAACCTCTGCACTAAAGAGGCTACTATTAGATTGAACTCTCAAAAGGAGAAGATTATTGTCGGAAATATATTATAATAATGACCAAGGTTATGATCTGATGATAGGTTCATCCCGCAATGATTTAATAATAGATTGCTTACGCCACTGCCTAGTGAGTTTATAATCACGACAACGAGAAATCCAACATATATAAATGAAACAATGTTTTATTTATGAGTATAATTGCTTCCATAATTTACTTTATACTTTTTTATATAAGATATAAAAAATCAGACGACTATGAGTTAATTTTATAATATAATAAAATTTGTTCAGTTAAATAGAAGATGTCTTGTCAGAAATTAAGAGTAATATGCACAACACTTAATTTCAATAGGTAAAGAACTACCTTTAAGCACAGTTATTATGAAGCGTGTTAAAATATGAAACAAAATATGTGGCAACATGAAACAAAGTTAATCGCATTATGAAACAAAACATAATTCGAACCTCAATTGAGATTAGAATAAAAAATATATAAAGACAAAGAATTCTGAACTTGCATTCGAAGTTAGATTCTATTTGTTCTATAAATTATATATAATATAAAGAGACTGATCAATTATCGTATTAAAAAATGTCCGAATTAAATAAAGTAAAGCTTGAAGAGACTAATAGAGGCAAACACTCTATCTCAGATTCTCTACATGTCTAATATTCAATTTTTCCATTAATTATAAATGTACAATTAGAATTTACAATGGACTGTACTGTTATATATATACGTGGAACGTTATTAGTTTACTATATAACGTATTAATTTGTCCCGCTACATGGTGTTTGTTGGAATCACAGTGCCCATTGGTACTATGTACAGAAGATGAACAATTAAACATCTGTAACTCTTTTTAACATGGGATATCGTTAATGTTACAAAGTATAGATGACACCTCTCCAAAAATCTAGCATTTGGCTCATCGCTATTTTATGTTGAATTCATTATCTGCCTATTACTGAAAACTTCGATATCTCGTAATACCGGAGATTTATACGCTATTCGCGAAGCCTGAAAATTGTTGATATTAAATGTATGGAACGCTCTTGATTGACATCTCTTAAGTAAAGGTTAAAAGATTGAGTATTGAAACTGAAAAATAGTCATTTAACCAAGAATCTTACATATAAACTTATATTCAAAACTGTACCAAACCACCCATCGTCATGATAGACAACAAGCATAAATACAGGGTGGAGATACAACAGATGATGTTCGTCTCAGGTGAGACGAATGATCCACCTATTGAAGTAACCTCATTGATCGAAGATATAGTGAGAGGTCAGGTGGTAGAGATCCTGTTACAGGCGAACAAGACAGCACATATTCGGGGTAGTAAAAGTATTCTTCCTGAGGATGTTATTTTTTTAATTAGACACGATAAGGCGAAAGTTAATCGTTTGAGAACCTATTTGTCATGGAAAGACCTACGTAAAAATGCTAAGGATCAGGATGCCAGTGCCAGTGCTGCAGGTGCAGGTACTGGTGGTGATGATGATGATGGTAAGAAAGGTGGCGATAAAGTAGATAAAGATGATAAAGACGGTGTCAACATGATGAAAGTTAAAAAATCACAAATTAGACTACCATGGGAATTACAATTTATGTTTAATGAACAACCTTTAGAGAATAATGAAGATGAAAATGATTTAGATGAAGATGAAAGAGAAGCGAATATTGCTACCCTGAAGAGATTGAAAGCAGCAGACGATCGTACTAGGAACATGACCAAAGAGGAGTATGTACATTGGTCTGATTGTAGGCAAGCTAGCTTTACATTCCGTAAGAGTAAAAGATTCAAGGATTGGTCTGGGATTTCTCAGTTGACCGAAGGTAAACCGCATGATGATGTAATTGATATATTAGGTTTTTTAACATTTGAAATAGTGTGCTCGATTACAGAAACAGCATTAAAGATGAAAAAAAAAGAACAAATATTACAAAGTCAAAATGCAAAAAATAAACAAGCTTCACAGGATTTAACATTTGAAGTGACAACTTTAAATAAAAGAAAAAGGTTATTTGATGGACCAGATAATGTTGTGAATCCTTTACAAGCTATTCATATAGAGGAAGCCTGGAGAATTCTGCAAGCAGTAGACATGAAGCATAAGGCATTAACTAATTTCAAAGGTGGTAGATTATCCACAAGACCTATTCTTTTATAAATATATCCATATATGTGTATATGATGAATTGTATGTAATTTGTTTTATATTACGGGTTTATGCACATGGTAACATGGTCAATGCATTTATTTATATTAAAAAAAAGAGCGTCATCATTCTCATGATTTGATATATTTTATTTATCGATATAATTATCTATATCATCTATTTATTTAATGTACATAACAACAATAGTAGTTAAGGAAGAAAGAAAATGTATGCTAGAATTTTTTTTGTTTTGTTTTATTTATTTGGGAATGTTTTTCATTGTCTTCAAAACTAAGTTTAGTAACGTTCCTTCAATCTTGATGCGACAGTACGCAAATTACCGTAAACTTTACCTGGTGGAGAACCAAGAATCAAACTAACAACAGATTCTCTAGCCATTCTAATATGTGTGAACCCGCCTAGAATATGAATTTTACTATCAGCAAGCACAATTCTTGTTCTTGTAGCGTTTTCAATAGCAAACTTAGTCTTACCATCTTTACCGGCAATACGACCAATGGCTCTTGACAAATGATCACCATTTAGAGTCTTAACATCCTTAACTTCAAAAGTTTCAATATATAGATCATCTAATCTTAATAATGCAATAGCATCATCTAGATCAAACCCAAGAGTAAAAGCTTTAATGAAATCGGCACCCTTCTGTAAAGCACCTGGATCTGTTGTAAATTTAGGATTAGTTCTTAATTCGACCGATTTAGTTTTTAAATTCATTCTAACTTGTAGTTTTAAATGTTCCACCAAAGGTGGATATATTTTAGTCCAATTATTTCTTAGTGGGGTCATTCTATGTGGTGGAACTGCAATTTTTCTACTCTCCAGTTTAATCTTTGTTAAAGTAGTTTTGTTAGCTTGAGCAAAACGTGGTTTCCCAGATTCATCAAACACTACACCTTTAGATTCTTTTTGTTTTTTAATTTCTTCAGTTGGACCATTTTCAGTCGAGACTGCAACATTGTCATCTTGATCTATCAAAATATCCTCATCATCTTCGATCATCTCTGTATTATCCATACCTATTATTCTACTTGAACTAATAGAAGCAGCATTATTGCCAGTTTCTGGAACAGTAGTCTTCTTCAGAGCTGTTGGTGCAACCATCTTATTTGTATATGTGAAAGTAAGGTGTTTGTTGGTGAATATCAATCTTCTATCGCAAAGCTAAATATTTGTACATATNGTCAATTACAACATTCATACAATAATCATATATATATATATATATATATATATATATATTTACGTAGTCTAGGGCCAGTTGGTTTGAATATTAAAAGTAAGTTACTGTGCATTGAGATGAGATGAGATGAGTTCAAAATTTCATTAACTGGGAAAAAATTTTCATTTTTTTGCGCTAGAAGCAGTTCGCCGTTGCAATCAGTGGGAAGGCGATGAGAGCGCGCGCGCGGAGATTCACAGCCAGAAAATGAGAAAATACAGTGCTATCTCTATATCTAACACTATATTATTGCTAGATTTATATATATATAATACTACATTATAGATGGTGTTTATATTGGTTAGTCATTCACGTTATCTAAGCGAGTTGGTTATGAATGGTGTGCTGGGACTTTATAATCTGATTGTACGGTGGGAAGATTGTGTACTGTAGCCCGTGTTTCTCTCTTTATCTTCTGTATGATTTGTTTGTTTTCCACCAATTAATTTTAACGAATGCGATAGAGAGGCGGGCATTCGGTACTTTCACCGGAAACAAAATTAAGAGATGACTGAAATTGATTGACAACAGTACTTGTAACAAAGAGGGAATCGCGATTCTCTTTTACCAGAATTGTTTGTTTCCATGTATATATTGCATTGAACTTTATATGGTTCCAAGATGTTTTTTTGATCGAACTGTTTTGGAAAAGTTTACTGGAAGAGGTGATCTATGCATGTATATTCATATTTTGTCAAAAATATAATAAAAAGAAATTGAACTTCGAGAAGTAAACAATATTTGATTAATAATAGAAGATGAATGGATTGGTACGACATGGAACCAGCAATTTAATGGGGACCATCAGAAATCCGATAATTATATACGGATTGGTACATGCCAGATCGTTTTCATTATGTGGAGGTCCCCTTTTATTCAGCAATGACTCGTTTAGGTCAAAGGACAATAGCAAGAACAGTAACAATATTAATAATAGTAATAAAGTATGGGATAATGTTGAAGATAAATTGAAAGATTATAAATTGAGATATACTGATCTTCAAGGGAAGATAGATAAGTATAAGACACAAATCTCTTCTCAAGTTGATGTAATTAAAAAATCTATCAATGAAGCAAATAAGAAAATTGAAGAACAAGAGAAAGAAGGTACTGATGTGAAATTGAATTATAAGAAAAATGCTCAAACGAGTGGTAATATTGTGGGGTTACCATCTGATAGAGAATTGAATAGAAAACAATGGAAAAGAAAATTGGAATTTTATTTGGATTCTTTACAAGAGACCATTTTCACAGCAACTAGAGCATTAAATGACGTTACGGGCTATTCAAGTGTCCAAACATTAAGAAACTCTATAACTATTATGGAGAAACAATTGGATATTGCAAAACAGGATGTGAAAAAGTATAAAGCTCAATATGATAAGGCAATTGACTCTAGGGCGACTTCTCAAAGACAATTAAATGAATTGTTACAGAGGAAAAGTTCATGGACACCAGGTGAATTAAAACAATTCACAGATCTATATCAAGCTGATGCTACTAACTCTCAAAACGAAAAAAAATTAAAGGCTAGATTGGTCGAGTTGGAAGCTGCAGAGATTAAATTAGAAGATGAATTATATAGAGCAATTCTGACAAGATATCATGAAGAGCAAATTTGGTCAGATAAAATTAGACGAACTTCAACTTGGGGTACCTTCTTGCTGATGGGGATGAATATTGTTCTATTCTTAATATTTCAATTGTTGTTGGAACCATGGAAGCGGAGAAGATTAACCAGATCATTTGAAGATAAAGTTAAAACAGCTTTAGAAGATTATTCGCAAGAACAAAATGAAAATACATTGCAAATTTTAAAAGCATATCGTATTACAATGGAAGGAAAAGAACATCTTGTTGATGAATCTGATATTAAATCCGATCTGTCCCAATTAGAAAAGACTACGTCTACAGCAGATTTGTTCTCAGTACCAGAAGAGACGACAGATACAACACTTTCACCCGGAGACATATCGGAGAGGATACAGAATTTTGGTAAGAAATTGAAGAGTATCGCACCGAATCAAGGAGCTTCTGAAATTGTTCTAACTAATAAAGAATTTTATATATATTCTTCATGTCTTATCACAGTCGGTGCAATTATAAGTAGTGTATTTTATAATATGTAAATAAGATACAATTGAGACAATATTGAAAAAGAGAGCATAATTACACCGTCAACTTACTGTTGGATCTCAATAACCTAATGCATAGTGATGCTGAAATGAGATATATATATCTTGATTAAGTTTTAGTGATAATGTTATTACTCTATCGATCTCCTTAGTCGTTAAATATGATAGTTTTTCATTATAATATTTGCGAATAAGTTACGGGTATCTATCTCTTGTATTGTAACAGAGCCGGTGGCAAAAAACTAATATTGAATTTTTAAAGGTTTGGTAGTGACGGATAGTAACTATTCTGGAATATAGGTGAAATAGAAATAAACCACACATATAATTCAACAACAATAGATTGAATAAACCAAAATATTTCGTTTTAAAAAACTTTTGGATATTAGAAAACAATAGCTGTCCTAGTATATAACTTTGAAAACCAAATCTAGTACACTTCACCAGATAAACACACAGGGGTTTACAATTAGAACAACCGCATTACATACCATAGCACAACATTCAAATGGAAGAATTAGGTATCACACCATCTAAGGAGAATATAGCAGAAGAAAAACGTGAGTTTAAGTCATACGGAGACTTATTGGCGGAATTGAGTAAGAGTAACAGTGTTGCATCATCTGGTTTAAATAGTGACGTTTATTTAAGATTAAAGAAATTAGAAAGAGAACATGAACTACTGACTTTACAAGAAGATTATATTAAAGATGAACAACGTCACCTTAAGAGGGAATTATTAAGAGCTCAAGAGGAGGTTAAGAGGATCCAGTCCGTACCTTTAGTCATTGGCCAATTTTTGGAACCTATAGATCAAAATACTGGTATTGTATCAAGTACCACTGGTATGAACTACGTTGTTAGAATTTTATCAACTCTTGATAGAGAATTATTGAAACCATCTATGTCAGTTGCATTACATCGTCATTCCAATGCGTTAGTTGATATATTACCTCCAGACTCTGACTCGAGCATATCTGTTATGGGTGAGAGTGAGAAACCTGATGTCACATATGCAGACGTTGGTGGTCTGGATATGCAGAAGCAAGAAATTAGAGAAGCTGTGGAATTGCCATTGACACAGGCTGATTTATATGAACAGATTGGTATTGATCCGCCAAGAGGTGTATTGCTTTATGGTCCTCCAGGTACAGGTAAAACGATGCTGGTTAAAGCTGTTGCCAATAGTACGAAGGCATCGTTTATCAGAGTCAACGGTTCTGAGTTTGTTCATAAATATTTAGGTGAAGGTCCAAGAATGGTTCGTGATGTGTTTAGATTAGCTAGGGAGAATGCACCATCGATCATTTTCATTGATGAAGTTGATTCTATTGCTACCAAACGTTTTGATGCACAAACAGGTTCTGATCGTGAAGTTCAACGTATATTGATTGAACTATTAACCCAAATGGATGGTTTTGATCAATCTACAAATGTTAAAGTCATTATGGCTACCAACAGAGCAGACACTTTAGATCCGGCTCTATTGAGACCTGGTAGATTGGATAGAAAGATTGAATTCCCATCTCTTCGTGATAGACGTGAACGTCGTTTAATTTTTGGTACAGTAGCGAGTAAAATGTCATTAGCCCCGGAAGTTGATTTGGATTCTTTAATTATCCGTAACGACTCATTATCTGGTGCTATAATTGCGGCTATAATGCAAGAAGCAGGTTTACGTGCTGTGAGAAAGAATAGATATGTCATTCTTCAAAGTGATTTGGAAGAAGCTTACGCTGCGCAAGTAAAGACAGATAGTGATGTTGACAAATTTGATTTCTATAAATGATTAAAGAAAGGCATCTCATCCGTCATAATTAAACAAAACAAAAAGAGAATCGCATCTATTGACATTTACTCAATTATATAATTCTATGTGTAAAGTTATTTTAAGATATGTTTCAACCATGAATGAGTAATAACAAAATAAAAAAGATTAAAAATAAAAAATCTTTATGCGTATTGAAGTTCCACGACGGAAAAGCCAGGAATGAATGTAGATAAATCATTGATATCGAAGTGATCAAGATCTAAATGTCTCCTTGTGTGGTAAATTTTCTTATGCTGTATATGAGTATTGTTTAGAATCTGTAGCACTTTGGACTCGACGGAACTTGGGTAGAATAGTGTAATCTTTCTCATAGCATCATTCTTCATAAAATTCCATATTGTTTCATTTGTAAGTTTTAGGTCAGAACCTTTTAAATCTATGACATAATTCTCATGCATATTAAAATCGATATTATCGATTCTTTCAATATCATCAATGAAATTTGTTGTACTTACTGTTAAATTATCATTCATATACATCCACGTGGGTGGAGAGTAAGATTTCCACCATATATGTACATTGATATCACGATCGGCGTAAAATATTTGTTGAGTTAAAATATCCACTATCCCACTCTGATGGAATACTCCAATAATAATACCCATGGTTAAATTGAACATTACCCATATCTTGAAGAATATTGGCGACTTACACTTCGCTAACTTAATACATATGAATGGGACCAATGGTGTCAAAAATCTTAATTCTTGATGTGGGAATAACGATAATATAAGTATCGCAGAATAAATAGATAACATGGGTAATGACATGAAAAATGATTTTATTTGATTTTTATGATGAGGTATCATATATAGTATACCAGGACCTATTAATTGCGGTAGATTTACCAATATATGTGTGTACCTTGGATGTAAACCATGCTGGGATAAATTATCAACAGATACATTGTATAATAAATTGTTCATTGGTGCAATAATGTAAATGCTGCTACCATAAATATTGGTGTCAATCAAAATGAAAATAAAAGACGTAACAACTATTGTTAGAATTAACAGCATAAAACTCCTCCAATGGTTTAAGTAATATTTCCAAAATACCATCAACGAGGGTAAAAATACGAATGCAGGAAATGTCATTCTATTAAAGATACCCAAAGTTATTAATATACCTTGAAATATCGAAAGCAAATAATAATTTTGAGTGGATTTTTCTAACTGCATTGAAAATGTAGCTATCGTTGCTAGTAGAACCAAGGTTTCTATGGAATTTGAAAATGAATGACTTTGAAACGACCAAGTCACATATGAAGTAATCACATAAACGTAGGCTTTTGATCTGCAAGCCTTGCTATTAGGGACAATATAAGATAAACTCATGTACGTTATTAATAGGAATGATAATGCGTGTTGTAACCTCACACAATACAATAGTATACTCGGATTATTAATATGCAGGATGCATGCCAAGAGATAATAGACAGGTCCATAATACAAAATCAAAGGAACAAAGCTACGGGCACCATTTATTAGATCATATTCCCATGGGATAGTACCGTTAATTCCATAGAATAGTTGTGCGAGTATCTCTAAACTTTGAAAATGTTCATCTGGATGAATATAGGAAGGTTGTATTGCAATTAGTATACCAATTGAAATGGCTAAAATTTCAAACTTCGAGAGGTGCATCTTTTAAGTTAAATTCAATCAATGCGAATAAAGTGACATAGAACTATCAAGGCAAGTTCATAGTATGCGTGTATACAGAGATATTTTCATTCGCAACCTGTGAAAAGTAGTGTTATTAGCCGTCTATCACTTTGGAAGTTTCTGATTACTTGTATTAAGTTAGGATGGTGAAGTATCCAAAATCAACATCATATTGCACGAGCAAGGGCAACATCCTTTTTTTTACAGAACAATTCCCACTCAGAAATATCCGCACAAATGACGACGTCACAACCAAAAATTGAAAATTTATTTCATTTTTTTTGGCAGAATTTGTTCAATGTGGTCAGACAGTTTCTTTTGTATGCAATTAGAGAGAGAGAGGATCATCAAATAACGATGAGCTTCTGAAATATTTTCAAAGAACTTCAATTACTTTCAAATACGGTAAATTTATAATTATAAAGAAAAAGAGATTTAGAAATTATCATATATTGTCTTTACTTAAAACATTCGAAAACATTTAGAAGATATATAGTTTCAATAAAGCAGGTATTTTCTTTGAAACTACAATTGATCAACACGAAGAAATGTTAGACGAACAGGCTATTATAGCCTGCACTGGGCAGACTATGGTTGCTGATGCTAAACTAATTAAAGAGGCAGAATTAAAATTATTTGAGTTTCAAAAAGAAGCTGGGTTCACTTTCTTATTATTAAAGATTGTCTCTAACGTTGAAATTCCTTTAAACATTAGAATGTCATGCGCGATTTATTTTAAAAACAAGGTATTTAGATCTTGGGTCAATTACAACATTACAAGTCAAACAGTTAGTGCTGATGATATTAACCCAGAAGAACAACAAATGATAAAGGATAATATAATTCAAATCATCGTTAGTAATGTTAACGATAATCATATTACACCTCATTTAACTGAAGCATTGTATAATATTCTAATTAGATGTAAGGACTGGGATCTAACAGGTCCTATCTCTGAACTATTGACTAGCGGGAAGCATGATTACACTTATGCTGGTTTATTGGTCGTTTTTGAAATTTGTAAAGTCCATAGATATGACCTTTGCGATAAAAGGGAGTTTTTTGATAAATTTATTTCTACTATATTTCCAACCATTGAAGGTTTACTTTCTCAATTGGTTAACCAAACAGATTTTAAATCCAGCGAATTGTTATATCTGATCTTGAAGAGTTTCAAGTACGCTTGTTTGAATAATTTCCCAGCCTATTTCAATGATGTTTCTAAATTGGATTCATGGATTCAATTACATTTGTTTATTTGTGCTAAACCTGCACCAAAGGAAGTTTTGGAGATAGATATATCCGATAGATCCTTAGACAAGAGAGTCAAAGTCAACAAATGGGGGTTTGGTAACTTAAACAGATTCATTCACAGATATTCAAAGGTCACTAAGCATGTTAATGAACAATTTGTGGCAAACGTTTTCTCAAATGTGATCCCAAGAATATTGCAAGAGTATTTCAGTATTATGAATACTTGGAATCAAAAATCTTTATGGTTAAGTGATGCTTCGTTATATCACTTGATTAGATTTCTTGATAAATGTCTAGTCACAGATGGCTTATATCCATTGATTGAACCTCATCTAGAAGGTATCTTCAAAACTTTGATTTTTACATGTCTATGTGCAAATGAAGAAGTGGCAGAGTTATTTGAAATCGATCCAGAGGATTACACTAGACGTTATTTTGATTTCAATAAAGAAGGGTCTACATCAGATGTTGCCTCTGTTGATTTTATCGCACGTACAGGTACGGGACGCCCAGAACAATTATCTGTAGTTATTCCATTTGTTAATGATATTTTTAATCAATTTGTTCAGACACCAGATAATGTTGAAGTAGCTTATAAACAAGAAGGTGCCATGAGGTCTATTTCTTCATTGTTTATGTTCTTTGAAGGTAACACCACTGAATTGGAAGGTATTTTTACTCATTATATCATCAATATTCTCTCCCAAACAAAATATCCATATTTAATAGCTAGAGGGCTCTCTACAGTAGCAGATTATCAATCAGAATTTCAAAATATGGAAACATTATCTAAGATTTATGAATTGGCTTATAAACATTTAATGGAGACTGACAGTTTACCTATTCAGATCGAAGCAGCCGATGCTTTAAGGACATTAATTATCTCCAATCCAAGCATTCGTGGTCACATTTCTGGTCAAGTTCCTGGCATTGTGGAAAGATTATTGAAATTGTCTAAGGAATTTGAAATTGATATTCTATCTGAAGTAATGGAATCATTTGTTGAAAATTTTGCAGATGAATTGACACCATTCGCCAAGGATCTTGGTAGAAGTCTTACAGAACAGTATTTAAGATTAGGTCAAACTATGATCGAAACCGGTTCCGATAACTATTTTGATCAAGATCAAGAGTTGCAAGCTAGTTCATTATTACAAACCATGACTACGATGGCAATGTCCATGAATAAAGTTTCCTTGGAAGAAGAGTTTATTCCAGTATGTAAATTTATCATTCAAAATGCACAAATCATTCTTTTAACTGAAGTGGTTGATTTAATGGATGCATTGACGTTATCATCAAGAAATTTGAACGGTGGGATGATTTCTGAAAACATCTGGTCATTATTTGGGGAAGTATTAGAATCCTTTGAAATATATTCAATGGATTATTTTGAAGCGTTTAATATTTTCTTTGAGACTATTGTATTACATGGATTCCCAACTAATCAAACATATATCGAACCATTTTTCCAGATTTTAAGTGCGAAATTAACTAGTGGGATTGATTATGATATTGAAAATGTTTTCAATTTATTAACTATGTACAGTTTATCCATGCATGATATCCCATTATTTGGTGAATGCCTCAAAGTTGCTAATGATAAAGATTTAGGTATCGATCCAAAGCAAACAATGAAATTATTTTGGGCCAATCTAATGACAAAACCAATGGAAACGTTACAAATTTGTGAATTAGAAGGTCAAACATTAAATATGATAACTATGTGGTTTGATTTAAAGATTGCATCAGTATTTGGTATTAAATTGCAAATCATGGCAATTTTAGCAATCTTTAAGATGGAACAATTACCAAGTAGTATTGAAGGATTTTTTGTTGCCCTAAGTAATAAATTAGTTGAATTGTTAGAAAGTTTACCAAGAGCTATTCAAAACCGTGATTCGGCTAATAATGATGAAAATGTTGCTAACTTGCTTGTTGGCAATGACGATGGTAATAATAATGTAGAAGATGAAGATGATTATTTTGATGATATTGATGATGATTTCAAAGAGACCGAATTAGATCAAGTGAATGCATTTGAGACCGTTCATCAAGTATTTCAAGCCTTACAAACTCAATCTGCCAATAAATATCAACATATTGTTGAATCATTAGATCCAAAGAAGAAACAATCTTTACAAGTAATCTTTGAATTTGTTGCACAACCCAAATAATTGGATAAACTTTTAATATATATATATATAAAATTTATTATTACATTACAAAACTTCTATATATATATACATACATACATATATACCTAGTTTTCTTCTTTAATATTTTCACTAGGTATGCTTTGTGGTGTAGTTTGTTGTAACCTTGATCTTGATTTTCTAAATAATTCTTCTTGTTGTCGTAAGAGTTCTTCTTCAGATAACCCTGAATTTTTGAATTTTGAATCTCTTCTTTCTCTAATCTTTTGAGTACCTTTAAATTCTACCAAGACTTTTTCTAAGATCGGTATAAAATTATCGAATTCCAATTCTCTCAAAGCGTTTAGTACGTGTTCAGGTGCAATAGTTTTCTTTGCATCATTTTCTGCCATTTCTGACGACATTGATGACAAAATCATTAAGAATTCTATTCCTGATTTAATAATAATTTCTCTCGCATCTTTATTAAACGATAAATCTTTATCTAATATTTCAGAGATGAGTTTCTGTACTGTAGCCTTTGGCAATGAGACATCGTCCTTATCCATACCTGCCATCATTAATAAATAAAATAATTTAATATGATATAATATAATATAATATAAATATCGTTGCTTCTATTATGGGTTTATGTGTAATTAACTCTGTTTTCCATTTCACATCGCATGCGGCTGTGAAAATAAAGAAGCTTCCAACTATACATAATATTAATATGTCAGTTCCACCATCGAGAGCGACAGAGACAGGAAATGAGAAAGAAATATTATGTGGAAAAGCGATGTATATTTATACAACCAGCGATGGGAAGCTGTCCTCCTCCCACCACGCGCCGTTCAGTCGCGAGAACAAAATTTCTGTTCAGTCTTGTCTTGTTGATTTTTTGCCGTTGTTGTTTTTTACGTTCAGTGGAGCGCTGCCAACCAAAAATAAACAAATGGAAGAGTGGGAGTTACCCTGACGCTCCACGTGATCGGAACGGTCACGTGCCTGCCGTTTGAAGTGATCTGGAATTTCGTAATTTCATTCTTCCACTCTTTTGTGACTTCTTTTTTGGTGTGGAAAACTTTTTGTCCAGAGGGAAACAAGTAGAGAGAGCGTGTGTGGGTGTGGGTACATGTAAAGCAAAGGATGAAGAAAAGCCTGCCGTGGTATTTTCTGTGTGGTGGGGGTAGATGAAGCACTGCATAGAGAGGCAATCTATATATATTTGATTATTTAATTGATTATTTAATTAATTATTTAATTAATTTAAACATATATTTCAGTTGGAAGTTTGACAGGTTTTTTTTAGATCTTGGGTGTGTGTGTGTGTGCTCCTTTGAAAAACTAGAAATAGAAGCTGTTCGCAATACCAGATACTTTGGTGAAGCTGTGGTTTTTGCTGTATTTTGTGGGTGAAGTAAAATAACAGTAGTTAAATTAGTAGCAACGTTATACCTTCTTCTTCCTCCGGTTTTGTACATTTTTTATACATTAATCAATATTAGTAGGAGGTTGCATCAATGCAATACTGAAAATACACATTGAATTTGTTTATTATTGTTCTTTCTTTTTTCTTTTTTTAATTGAAGTACAATTATATTCTTGTTGCTGTATTGCGATGCCCCATCTCTTGAACGTATATATATATAAAGAGATGTAAATAAATGATAAGATCAGGTTTATCTTTTCTCATATATATGTAAGTTATATAATTGGACTCTAACAATAACTCACATCACATCACATATATATATATACTGTACATAATGTCTGAGGAGAAACAATATATTTCATATAATAACGTACATCAACTGTGTCAATTGGCCGCAGAAAGAATTAAAACATTTAAACCTGATTATATCATTGCTATCGGCGGTGGTGGGTTTATCCCAGCAAGAATCCTAAGAACTTTCCTAAAGGAGAAAGGTATCCCTACAGTAAGGATTTTCGCTATCATCTTATCATTATATGAAGACATAAATTCTGTTGGCTCGACTGTGGAACAAGTTGGTGTCACAGTGCAAAGAACTCAATGGATCGATTACGAACAATGCAAATTAGATCTAGTTGGTAAAAACGTGTTGATTGTAGATGAAGTCGACGATACTCGTACTACTTTACATTATGCATTAAGTGAATTGGAAAAAGATGCAGAACAACAAGCTTTGGCTAAAGGTATCGATTTAAATAAAACCCCAGAATTAAAGACAAAATTTGGGATCTTTGTATTGCACGATAAAATGAAACCAAAGAAAGCAGATTTACCTTCAGAAATTTTGAATGATCCGAATCGTTATTTTGCTGCAAAGACAGTCCCAGATGAATGGTATTCTTATCCCTGGGAATCGAAGGATATCGTCTATCACACAAAGATGGCTATAAAACAAGGTAACGATATTTTTATGGATTAAGCATCATATTTTTCTGCATGTCTATATATATACATACATATATATATATAACCAACTAATTTGATAGCTCCATAAAATCTTTCAACTCTTATCATGTGTTTGTTATTCATTGATTTTTTAATGTAATATAATCTAAATATATCTAAAAAAATAATTATGTAACTCTAGAATGATCTTTTCTGGGTCATACGAAACCCAAACCAACATCATTGGCAGTAAACATTGATATCGGAAGATATTCAGTCATTATGTCCAAAAACATCCTTATTTATTGGAGTAGGTGTCAAATCAATAGTACATTTAGTTTCAGACGACATTTGCAAAATCATTATTGAAAATACCAGAAAATTAATCTAAGTTTCAAAGTTAAGACCTTGGTTGATTTCCAATGGACAGCAGTAACAGCGACTCTGCTTGGAAGTCGTTCTAAACACTCTAGTAATTCAGATATGTCGAGCAAATGGAACTACCAACAGATAAATAAAGACAGTATCTGCCTTTTTCAGGCTTGTAGACTGGGTTATTCAAAGACATAGTTTTGTTTGGGGACGAGAAAATTAATGAAAAATTATTTGTTTGTTATTTGATATTATTATATCTTTATGGTTATGTTGTTCGAAATAAAACCAAAAAGATTTCAAATAATAAATTCAAATGCCCCCATCTATATATATTTATAAATAAACTCTGATGTTTGGTCTACCTTGACTTTATTGAACTTTACATCATTGTTTCGTATTACTGACATTATAAATTTTGCTTGTATTACCTATTAAAATATTTCGGTGATCTGATATCCTACTCTTTTTTCTCAGGAATCCGCGATGAGTAAGACTCGTCAATTTTTAGTAATCGATGATCATCTGCTTCTGTTACTATCGATTGATGATGATGATTAATGACAGAGGGGAGAATTACATTAAACTATTGCCTAAATAGTTAGATTCACAGAAGGACAGTGGCAGTAGTAAACTGAGAACTACTAACAACCCATTATTAGTTCGGATGGTGGACAAGATATAATGAAAGGTTACCTAATATGTATATTTATAATGAGTCCTGGGACCACCGATATTGTATGTGTTATGTACTGATACATTCCGTTTATTCGAGATTGGAATTTTATTATAGAGAAAATACGTTTTGTAAGTTATGTTAGAGTTACTAATGTTTCTCTTTTCCTATTCATAATGTAATATATTGTGAGCACATCTGCGGGAATCTAAATTGCGCCAGTTAAAATCCACGTGGAAAATGAAGCTTGATCCGAAAACTACTAAAAATGTACTTAAAGATTACGTACTTCGACATAAATAGATAAAATTAATGATGTAAGAAGCATATGTTACAAAACCTCAAACAGATAGTGATACAGAAACGCTACTCTAGTTAACGTACAAACACAATATATATATTATAACATAAAAGTATGACTATTACAACCATCCCAATTTGGCTGGATTGTGATCCCGGTCATGATGACGCTGTGGCTTTATTATTGGCATGTTTTCATCCAGCTTTTGATCTAAGAGGTGTAAGTGCATGTTATGGGAATGCATCCCCTGACCATACAGATTATAATGCTCGGTCGTTACTGACGGCGATGGGTAAATCAGGTAAGATCCCAGTGTACAGGGGTGCTCAGAGACCATGGGTACGGTCTCCTCATTATGCACCTGATATTCATGGAGAATCAGGGTTAGATGGAACAGATTTATTACCAAAACCAACATGTGAGGATATGATGGATGTAGATTATGTGGAGGCTATCAGAAGGGAAATAAATGCTTATGACGGTCAACTGACAGTATTATCAACAGGTGCAATGACTAGTATTGCTAATGTAATGAAATTACACCCTGAATTAAGATCAAAAATTAGATATATTAGTATTATGGGAGGTGGTATTGGTATTGGAAACGTTAATCAAAATTTAAGTGCAGAGTTTAATGCATGGATAGATCCTCATGCAGCAAATTTTTTATTTCATGATCCTATATTAAAATCAAAAATTATTTTATGTCCATTAAATTTAACTCATACAGCTATAGCTAAACAACATATTATTGATAAGATTATTCAAAAGGGTAAAAATAGTCATCCCACAAATTTTAGAAAAATGTTCTATGGATTATTTCAATTTTTCCAAAAGTCTTATAAAGATCATCAAGGATTTAAAGATGGGCCACCTATTCATGATCCTATGACGTTATATCCATTATTTGAATTGTATGGATTGGAATCGAATGACATCGTACAGTTTCAATATAAGAGACTTGATCTGGATGTCATTGATGATCTCGGTAGCCCAGATGTAGGAAAAATTATTGTCAAGGAGACTTATGCATTGGATGATATAAACCCAAGGGGCACAATGGTTGGGTTTCAAATAAATATAGAATTTTATTGGGATCAATTCTTTTTTTGTCTAGCAGAAGGGGAGAAACACTCCACCATAGAATTATGAAGATATATAATAGTGATTCATCCTACATGTGACTTTGAAATTTGTAAAAATTTTGAAGTCTTCGGAAACGTTTATATTCAAGTAATGATCATAACTATAATATTTAATAAAACCTGCATATATATCCATATTTGAACTATTACTTTAGGTATAAATTTTTGTCTAGATGTTCCAAAATAAGCACCAGGACTGATTATGAATGAGGATGTATGTCCTCTGTTGATAGATGTTGAGTCTTTAAATTTTTTGTATTAAATTCAGTTATTAAAAAATAAAATAAAAATACATTTTCAATATATTTGTATTCCCTATTTTCTTTCTATAAAATTCAACTGTAGACCGGCAGGGCACAATGGACCGGCAGGTGTAACTCTATCTTCCCATTCAGATGCCAACGTTATTTCGAATTGTTTCAATACTTCCCAAATAGTAACCCTCATTTCAGAAAGTGCTAATTTCTCACCCAGACAAGCACGTTTACCACCATGAAATGAACTTAAACTACTATTGTTTTTATGGTGCCTCCAACTCTTCGTTATGGATTCAATATCGTCACCCCAGCGTCTAGGTTCAAAATCATCTGCATAATCTCCCCAATAATTTTTATTGTGAGTTGCACTATAATTATGATATCCAACGTATGTGTTCTTAGGGATTACAATGTCGTTACCTAATCTACATTTTCTCGACGTGCATCTGTTAATAATTATATTGAGAGGTGGGTACATTCTAGTAGTTTCGAGTATAAATGAATTTAGGTGTGGTAAAGAAGCGAGATCCTTCGTATCTATTATATCTTTTACTTCATTCCATATCTTTTTCTGCCATGTATTGTTATATTTGGCCAAGAAATATAGTAGCGATGTTAATAGTAGTTGTGGATTTTCATGGCCAGCTACTAGCATTATTACAACATTATCTGTCAATTGTTTATGATTAATAATGTTATTAGTGTATGATCTTATCAGATCACTAGAAACGTATTTTGTTTGTTCAAATTCATAGTTTTCTATTAGTTGTGTTTGAACTTTGTCAACTAAGATATTTCTAAACTGTTCAATATCCGAAAAAGCTTTCTTTCTCTGTGGTAGTTGTAATAAATCAAGAAATGGGAATGTTAGGAATAATGGTTGAAAAATTTGTCTCTTAATTCTAATTAAATGCTCATGTAAAGGCACACAGTCATTTGTCAACGTTCCAAAATTAAATCCTAATAAAGTCTGTGAAATATTATCTAAAGCTAGACGTTGGATTAATGGTATCATTGGAATACCAGTTTTTGTCAAAGTAGTTTTATCTATGTCAGACATTTTAATCCTGATGAGTTTAACAAATAATTTAGCATTTTTCTCAAATGGAGTATCATCAAATTGTTGAAGTCCAGTGGTCATAATGCCTCTATATTTTTTCCAAACATCACCATGGGCACTAATGATATTATCACCTGTATAAGCAGCAATTGCACTATATGGAATTTTTTTTTGATTTCCACTTTTTGCAAAAATATCTTCTTTTTTAAATATTTCTGATAAATATTCAGGTCTACCTACTAATATATTCCATCTGGCACCAAAAAATACTTTAACAGCGCCATATTTTTCTAATGGTTCCTTTAAATATAATTCATATAATTGAATTTGATCCATCTTGGTTAAGGTGGGTAGGAAAATCACATAAAATGGAATTGTTGGAATATTTCTTGGAAAATTTAATGGTGGCAAAACAATCTTAAATATGATTACACCTATCAAAATTAGAGATAACGAAGAAATAACCTTGATTAACGACATGATTTTTTTTTTTACTTATAGGATAGGCTTGTTAGTTATCACAGTGGTCTTGTTGATTATGTAGTATTGTTATTTGGTATGGGCAGAACGAAATATCAATGTACAAAGGAAATCGAAAAATATCAAATTCCTTAACAAAAGTTATATTACAAATTATGTATATATATATTTGAAATATGTATCTTGTGACAATTTACAAAGAGAGGTAGAGTTAGAAATATTAGACGAAGGTAACAAAATTTGTAATTAGACATCATGCGTTAGTGCTAACCTGGACTACGGTTAGCAACCTTTAATAACATATCTAACACTAAAAGAACAAACTTCTGCAGCTTTGAGTACAGGAACCGTTTCTACTTAAAACATGACCAGTTTAAAACTAAAGTGGTTTTGTTCTCTCTCCATCAAAAAATATTTCTAACCTTCATTTTATGCATATTTGTTCATTTGATTATTCCGGAGTTTATTTTCCGTTGACGGACTTGGTTGCCATGACATATTTTTCAAGTACAGGAGGGAAAAGTTCATTTAGAATAAGACCTAAATGGGGAAATAACTATAATGAAATTAAGGTAGGTTATCATCAACTGACCTGATAACGTCATCTTTGAAAGTAAATATTTAGAGTAAATTGGGGAGGGGCATGGGGAATTAAAAAATAGACTAGAAAACTTTTAATGATAATTATTCTGTTAGGAACACCTCCTTTTTTCTGTATGTCAACAGTTGATGTCATGTTCAGAACTATTATTCATTTTGGTAGGTAGCCCCCTTAACAAGTTGTTTTGGTTATAAGGTAGGGAGAGTGGGGTTGATTAGCTGATTTTGAAGCAGGGATTTGCTTACGAATTATTTATCGCCAACTTCGTTAATAATACAGTCATAGTTATATTCAAACAAAGGTTACCTGTTCATGCAACATTTAAATATTTGAGTTAGTAATAATGTGCAAAGGAGATTATGTGGAGTGTTCAGGCAGACTATTTTATAAATAAACAGTGAGACCCTCCCTATCCATTAAAGATGCTTTGGGGATTTGACTTGTCAGGTATTTACATCCATAATATTCGACTGAACTTATAGTTAGGTAAAGCTGCACAGATATGTTGAATTATAAAATTGGAGAAATGATATCTCTTTTCACCTTTGAAATTTGTCATTGGAGGAATCATGTGGTGTGGTATTAAGGATTACAGGTTAACCTTCATAAGGTCATAAATATACAAGAATGATATGTCTATAAGGAAGGTTTATAGAAACTGAAGGTTATGATATGTTTATTAAAAGAATATAAAAAGGTGATATAAAATATATCACTTTTCTTATATTGATTGTTTCAATTTTAAATTTCAGCATAATAAGATAATTATACCATTCATGCACTCATAATTATCAAACAGGTTCAAGACGATAAGATTACAATGACAGTTACTGAAAAGCCTAAACCGATCACAGATATACTTACTGTATCCACCCCACCTGATGCTGAAACAGAACGTGAAATATTGCATAATAAGGGTACTGATATTTCTACCTTTTCTCGGTTTCTAGCTATATATACTAGAAATAAAGAGAATGCGTCACTATATTGCATTGAAGAGAAGAAGGGTTGTGATTTTTCTAATAATTGGACTTATCTTAAGAATGTTCTAACAAGCCAAAATTGTTACTCCAGGGATAACGGCAAATTAACTGAATATCTGATCCCTGCTTGTGATGCACATATCTTTAAGGATTCCCTTTCTCATCAATTGAAGATTACTGAGTTTCAAAAGGAAGATGAAACTCAAATTAGAGGTTGCATTGTGAGAGTTGAAGTTGATGATCCATTCAATGACTGGTTCATATATCATGTATTAGATCAGGCAAGATTACAATTCCATGACTACGATCTTTTAAATGTTGATCAAGGTAATGATGTTAGGTATCACGATATGTTCGCTGATTTCTTTGCTGCTAATTTAAAAAATACTATTAAAAATGACGAGTGGGATGACTCAGGTAGAAAGTATTTTGTTGAACGTGTCAGGTATTTTACAGACCGTTTTATTAGGATTGAGTGTATTTTACCAGCATTTCCTTGCAAATCTTCTAATATCAACAAAGTTGGGGGTGATATCCCTGACAAAGGTGAGGAGTTAGCCCTGAGAAGATTGCTTCAGATTACCAAGGAAGTCGAGGAATTTTATCCCCCAGGTTTGAAGATTTGGATTGTTAGTGATGGGCATGTCTTTTCGGATTGTATTGGTGTTGATGATGATGTCGTTGACAACTATACTTCCAGATTACATGAATTATATGAATTATGTAAGGATAGTGGATCAGACACAATTGGGTTTTGTGGGTTGAACGATCTTTTCTTCAATGGTGCTTCTTCGGAATCATTTAATCCAGAGTGGGTTGAAAAATATAAAGTTCTACATTACACTGGTACAATGATATCTTCTAAATCAGATGCTTCAAGACAAATTTTGATGAAGGGGTGTGACACTGATGATGGTTCCTTGAGAAAAGATGTCAATATACCTGATCATCCTCGCTTATATCTGTATAGAGGTTTCTCCAAGTTCATGATGGAAGATTTGGCTGTATTACCCTTTTTCCAATCTCATTCTAAAAAGGGATTCAAAAAAGTTATTTCTAAGATCGCTTTTAACATGATTAGGAGAAATGACGCATATTCTAACCTTGTTGAATTGATGTTTCCCCATCATATGAGAATTTCAATTCATGCACACAAGAACTCTGGGCCAAAATTTGGGGTTAAAGTAATTTCTCATCAACAATGCAGTATTGTTAAGGATCTCCAAAATATTGAAGAGCCAACCTTTGAAGATTTACTACATATACCAACACCATGGCATAATTGTATCGTTAAGGTTACAGATTCTGCAGATTCTGAAAAACAAAACTATTTTTTAACTAAATCAAGAGTAATTAAGGATGCTCTTGCAAATGGAACATATAAAGGTGAGTGGAAGGATACTTGTTTTCAAAGTGGTAATGGTGGTTGTTTCGAAATTATGAAGTATAACTAGATATTATACTCAATCTATTTTATTTCTAATCCCCTACGGTTTAAAGATTTGCTAGATTATATAATATTCTAAAATCAATATCATTACCTCTATTGAACTCATTTGATACATTTCTATTTTGTTTTTTGTCTTTTTGTCTTTCTCCAGTTTATCTTTTAATAGTTCTTACAATTTAGTTAATTAACTATATTATATCTAATTAATATGATAGGTTTGTTACATATTTTTTTTAATATATTTTTTGATTAAATATATTTTACTACACAACCTTAATCAACTTTCCTAATAAAATGTAGAGTAAAGTAATCCCTGATTTAGTGCTATAAAACCTCAACGATATATAAATATATCTTTGTAACAAAAAAAAAATATAATACATTAAAAATGGATATACATGCAAATGAAGAAATAAAATTATATTAATTGTAGGTCTACTGGTCCTACTTCCTCCCTAGAATACATGTTCGATCATGATATTAGCGATGAGTATTCTGTAGGAACGGTAAAAAAAAGTAATTTAAACACCTAAATAGCACCTAAATAATCTTCCTTAATACTACCAATTGCGTGGATGGAGCTGACTTGACTGATACAACCTTCAATTTTTACTCTAATTCTACTCTTAATTGTTATAACATCCTCAGAGTTTTGATAAGAAGGTGGGTTAGAACCTGCATTGAATTGAAGATCCTGAGGCATTAAATGTTTTGTTACAAAGACCTTCATAGGTCCAACTTGAACTTCAAAACCATGTTGTGAACATGATACAACAGTACCGTCGACCACCTCACCTTTAAACGGTTTGAATACTACAGCTCTGTATTTGACTGTGAATTCTGCAGAACCGTCGGTTGGTAATATTCTACCACGTTCAATCTCTATCTTGTCATAATCTAGGACACATAATATATAACCAAATTTACCTGTACATGAACCTTCAACTTCCTGAAGCAATTTACTTTTTAGAAATTGTTTCATTCGTGGACCGAAATATGAGGGATGTAAGGTAATATTAAGCGATAAATCTTTGATGAAAAACATTGCAATAGAGTGGAGTCAAACGTTATGGAATTTCGTTGTATGCTAACGGAATGTGCGTATTAATTGATATAGTTATGTAATCCTTTGAAGAAATTAAGGATGAGACTGTTTAAGTTATGGGATTATAGTTCTGCAAAAATAAAAGATAGGAGAAGACACAGGACACTTGTCAAACAGTTATAGTTTTCAAAGTAAGAAAAAGAATAATCAGCGTTAATGTATATCACTTCAATTGCTAATATCTTCTACTTTCTTTTTGTTTCTTACACCTTAACCGTTACTTCTAATCAAGTATCTTCTATTCTTTCTCAAGTTTTTCAAAAATAGTCAAATTGTTTGTTTGGCTGAAATTTCACGACGTTCCGCTCTTCAATGTACCGTTCAAAGCGATTAACTTTGCAACGGGAAAGTTGGAATCTGGAAGGAGAACCAAACCACAACTAATTGAACAGTAAACTTAAAGGTATCAAAAATAGGTTAAGATATAAGAAGAAGTGCATGGTCCGAAGTTTGAAAGAAAGAAAAGCTTTGTTTAATCAACAACGCATTACTAGAAGAAACCATTTGTTGAGAGATATATATATATGAAAGGATGCCTAGATTGACTCCTTCAACGGTTCCAAAAGTTGCAAACTTTAGTGAGAAAATATTGAATTTAACTAGAAATAGTATAGGACCTGCAGCCAAAGATGTAGGGCCAGCAGTGGATGAATTGCTTCCTCATTTCAGAATTGGTGAAAAAGAAATATATTTCCCAAAGGCAAGAATTATTCTATTGAGACCAAATGCTAAACATACTCCATATCAAGCCAAATTTATAGTTCCTAAATCGTTTAATAAACTTGATCTGAGAGACTACCTGTTCCATCTTTACGGATTAAGAGCATTAAATATTACAACCCAATTACTTCATGGTAGATATGTTAGATTGAGCGCGTTTTCTGGTAGATTCAGAGGACCCCAGATTAAGAAGATGACAATAGAGATGGAACAACCTTTTATCTGGCCTGAGGAGCCTGAAAGTAATGAGGTTGCACGTTGGAACGAAAAATTCCAAGAAGAACTAAATAGATATAAATCAGAAAACCAAATGTCTGTTGGTTCTGATATAAATAAGCCCTCGACTGCATTTGACGGTACGTTAGGTAAATACGCCGAAGGTGCTCAACCGTTTATTCCAAGATTCTGGAAGAGTGAACTTATAAATAAAAGAGACAGAGCAGAGAAGAAGATTAAGTACATGGAACAATTGTCTAAAATCGATAAATACGCTAAAGACAACGAGGTAACTCACTGAATTGAGTGCTATTAAGTTTGTTAGCATTTGGTGGTATTAATGAAATGTCCAATTATAATCTTTGTTAAGCTTGTTGAACTCATTTTATCCAAAGTACAAAGATATGTTAAATATATACATAGCAACTTAAAATATTCTTCATGTAAATAAATATAATAAAATAAAAATAAAAATAAAATACTACGTACTCATGTCTCTTGTATGTTGCTATATATATCAAATTCTTATGTTTAAAATAACAACACAATATTTAAAATTGCTAAAGATGCTATAAAGTATATAATATAATAATAATACTCTATTCAAAAACTGGTCGATTCACAGTTAAAATTATACTTTCTGAATCGAAATGTAATAATGGGTCTTGACTATCCAATCTAGCAACCGCGGCACATATTTCATAGGTACCTGGTTCGACTGGAAGTAGAACAAACTCTGCACTAAACGGTTTATCAGTAGATACTGTTTTGGACAATGTTCCATTATATAGAATTCTGCCGTTCGATCTTGGTAATATTTTTGAGGTTTTGTGATCTATAATCCAAATATTCAGTTTTCTTTGTAATGGAATATCATCACTGGCAATTTTCCTTGTATTTTCAAGATGCACCGTTAATTTTAGATTGGCACCTATACTAACAGTGGTGTTATCACAAGTAAGTTTTACTGTGAATAAAGACTTCCCTTTGTATATTGTAGAAACCATTTTGGAATCAAACTTCTCGAGGAATTTTCTAAAGTCAACAGAACCAATTAAATTGCTGTCATGGAAAAAATTCCAATGACAGCTTAACTTTTCAAGAATGTATTCTCGACACCAAAAAGCTTCTCTTAACTCAGTTTCTTGTTCTAAGTTTAAACCGCTCTGAATAAACTGTCTTCCTTCAACTACGTGAGGAATTTGTTTCTTACCAAACCCTTTTTTCGAGAATTCTATTTTCTTAACAGGAATAATCATTCTTAGAGTGTGGCTAGCCTCAATAAGATATTTTTTGCTCACGAAGTCTTCAAAATGTACCTGCAAATGAAGTCCATCCAGCCATGAATTTCGGAAATCAAGTAGTAACAAAACGAAATCATGTATATTACAATTCGGGTAATCCTTTATCTTAGATTGTATAAAGTCTATCCAATCAACAGAAGAGCTATCGCAAGAAATGTTTTCATTTAACGGGATGATATCTAAATTTGCAATTTCGACAGTTTTTTGAATGGTGATTTCATAAGGAATTTCTAACACCTTTATATATATATGATTGGAATCAGAAGCAGCCATACCATACTTTATTGAAAGAATAAATTCGGTGAAATCAAAAGGCGCATGTGTCACATCAACCTCAATCTCTAATTGTACATCCTCTCCTGGTTTGAGACTCTTTGGTGCATTCAATACTTTAATAGAAGACGTTTTCAACATATTCATTTGCTTTTCCACAGCAAACAATTCATCAGGTTTGAATTTCTTCCAATAATCACTCTTCGTCTCCTTTTCAACGTTCGAAATTGAATGGAACATGATATAATCTATCGGGCAATTTAAAGATTTGTTTCTTATATTTAGGGTAATTTTTGTTTTAGTACCATCAAGAATCATTAAGGAGTTCTCAACGATATTTGATTTATTCATAATTTGCAGTTGAGGTTGTTCTGGGAAAATTTTAATGTGAAGGGAGCCATATTTGCATCTTTCATTTATAGAAGATTTGAGAACTAACTCATTATTTTTACGTTTTGATGCATCATTTTGTTCATAATCTAAGGGTAGGATACATACCTCAGAATTTACAATTTTAAATTCTTCGGAAGGTAGCTCAAACACTGATAACGATAATCTGTCTATTGTAATACCGTCATTCGATGTGGCATTTTTCAGAATAACAGGAATTGTTATTTCCTTCATAGATTCAGCCCTTAAAACATATGGGTTAGTTTTACTTAGGTATATGTCCTTGAGTTCGCAATATTCCAGGATATTTGGAGGAAATTGGAGTTTGGAGATGTTTAAATCGAACTTAAATGGATTTTGCAACGTACATGTAAATTCAGCTTTGTCCCCAACTAGCAATGTGTTGTCACTAACCTTTGTAGGGGCAAATTTAACCTTTTTAGAACTTGAGGTTCGGAAAGGGTTAAAGACTTCATCTGTTTTCATCTGTTCGTTGGCGTCTTTTATAACGGATTTATTGATATCAGATATGGCAGCCTCTACAGGGAGTTTAGCACTTTGCGTTCCAGGTTCATCGAATTCTAGTCTTTGAAAGCTGCAGTTTCTGATAATAAAGGGATCCCAGTAGTTGGATATTGACCCATTATATATGCATGGTTGAATATAATCAATGAATAACGACGACTGTTCAGAAGCAGTAAGCATGTGTGTAAAGTTTGATATTAATTTCAAAGCTAACTTAGACATTAGTTCAGTGTCACTAAATTTTTTGACAATCAAAAGGCAGAGGTTTAAGGCGTTCTTTTGTAATATAAACCAAGTCCTTTCAGAAGCGTCTGAGATATGCATATCCGAGTCTCTTGTACTTATTCCATAAATATCCAAAATATCTTCAATGATAGTTCTATGACTTTCAGACCAAAATATTTGTTCAGATGAAGAGCTCAAAACAGTAAGTAATAGTCTTAAAACTAAGGCTTGTTTTCTTTCGAAACCAAATGTTTTGAAGGTGTGCGCCAACGTCATATATACAGTAACTTGGGATTCTATTGGCAAATTGTCTAATTGCAATTCCAATAATCGAATTGCAAACATATATATATCTTCTCTTGAAAATTCATTCTCACCGTCATCAAATCCGAACGATGTCGCTGTATGTGCGAATTGGTGATGTACTATTCTTTCTAATATTTCGGGCGAAAAGTTTTCTGCGTTATGGCATGCAATCATAAATGTTAATGTCTTTAGTACAAAATTGCAATAAACTATATTTGGAACGTATTCACTGTTACTGCTTAATGTAAGTTCATAGTAGTACAGGATTTTTTCCGCCATTTTTCTCACTAAATGTGGAAGGTTTATTGTAGTAACGTCTATATCCAAGAATGATGCAGTAACATTAATAGAATTTCTAGGAGATTGCATTTGGGACGGTATTGCTGACACACTAGTCCTAGGCACACTTTTTGTGTTGGGAGTGGTAGGAGGTATATGAGGTTTTGTGCTATCTATAGTGTCTACTGTTTGTAAAGGGCATAATAAGTTTATAATTTCCGGAACTTGAAAAGGGATGTCTAAGTAACTTAAGGATAAGAAGCAGATTGCAATACCATCTATTGCTGAAGCTAACCATAAGAAATCTCTTAATTTGTATAAAAGAATCACAGATTCAGTAAAACTTGTTAATGCGTCCGAATACCTCCCAGCTAAAAGTTGGAAGTTACCCAAGATCTTAAGTTGCCTACCTTTTGATTTTTGCTGGGTTCTCCCATCTGACGTGGAGAGGGTATTTGCTAATTTTAACGATGCAGATCTCTTGATACTATTTGTTGTCATTTCGAAAGAAGACATTCGTTTACTAGAATTTAGGGTTGGTTTTTGAATATCTGTAGGATTTACTAGGGTATTAGGACCATATCTATTTATGACTGTCTTAGAGATAGAATTACCACCTATGGCACCGGGGGATCTTAATGTCACATGTCTATATGACGAATAATAATGTGATAATGCTTCCAAAAAATTGTGACCAATATCGCAAACAATGGTCTCTAAATTCTTCGGTGTTGGGAATTTAGTAGAGAAAATATTTGGTAACGATTTAGATTCGGAATCTTCTTCAAGTCCATTTGAGTAAATAAGATTCGTGGATATTGCCGTCGGGTATTTTTCCTTAAGAATTTGTAAATTCTGATTTATTGGACTGTTATCATTCACTAGACCAATTATTACAAATGTTTTCCTAAAAGGTTGAAAATCATATAGGAATAACTCGGATGAATCGTTATGTCCCACTATATCGAAATCAAATAATAATTGGCCATTAGGGAATCCTTGTGGGGTGAATAACGAACTATCAATTGGAGTGATGTCGAGTAAACGAATTTCAGAGTATTCTTTGATGTTATTAACAGCATTAATGAAATCTTTCCTTTTCCATTTTCCTATGGGTACTATAAGTGTCTTAATCCTTACGGGACTGACATAGCTTGGATATTTCGCCACTATATCCATGTTTATCTAGTGTTCAGCTTTAGCTCTAGCCTTAATCTGGAGGGGTGGGATGTGGGTATATTCGATGATCTGATAGCAATTCTTTTACGAATCTACTTTAATGCTGGAGAAAAATATGATATCCAAAAAAAACGAAGGAATAAAATTGTATGAGTATCTAGCAAGGTAAAGAAATTATGGACTTATTGTTAATGATCACGATGGTTGATTTACTCGAACCGGCGTGGCTACTGATGGTGCCTATATCTTCTGTATCTGCGTAATTGTATCCAAATACTTGTTGGTCTTGGTATGTTTTATTATTTACTTATTTTTTGGCGCTGTGCTATTTGATAATTATTACTGCGATACGTATATATTTTTTCTGTGCTCTGAGCTCTTCCTGATTTGAGTAGCGGTTTGTTTCGTATACGGTACATTACAATATATATATATATATATATATATACAAATGTTTTATGTCAATTCAGAAAGTAGAAGCAACCTTTGATATTTCATAATGATTATCTGTATGCAATTAATGTTCAGAAACCGTTTCTTGCACCCACTTTAGAAAAAAATAAAAGGGTTGTAGTATTATATAATGATGTGATATGCATTTCACAATCGCAATGGCGTTGCTCTATTTCGGTTCTAATGCCTTCTTTGTAGCCTCGACAATAGCAATATGTTCTGTGGCATGTACTCTTGTTTCGTATTCCTCCAAGGTCTCTTTTCCCGGTACAATTTCTAATTCTTTTACCACTAGAGGTTCACCTTTATCTACTTCTTCAATGACATAATGTACCATGCAGCCGGCTATCAAAGTTTGTTCAGTCTCTTGGCATTTCTTCCAAGCCATCTCAATGGCATGAGTCGTCCCATCAAAAGCTCCAGGTAAAGCCGGATGTAAGTTGATGATTCTTGTATTTTCAACATTTGCTAAGAATGCAGGTCCCAAAATCAGCAACCACCCAGCACAAACTACCAAATCTGGTTTGTCCTCCAAGACGACATGTGCTAGATCTTTTTCGAACTGGACTCTTGCTTGTGCACGAGCCTGTTTATCCTCTTTGGCTATATTTTTTGTGTATTTGTATAAGGAATGTACTTTTGTTGGGATGTTTGCTTGTTGTGCTCTTGTTAATCCGTAAGCATTCTTACTTGAAGAAATAACTGAAACAATTTCACCAGAACCTAATTTCCCTTCCTTTTTAGCATCGATCAAAGCTTGTAAATTGGAGCCTGATCCCGATATTAATACAGTAATCCTAGACATTTTTACAAAATGATATTGCAATGTATATATAATATTTTATTGTTATATGGTATGAATTGTTATATACACCCTACACCCTGTATGATTTTATAATAATAATAGAAAAGTAGAATGATCTAAGTATGCCTGGCACCAACGACAATGCAACAACCCATACCAAGTCAAAACTCCACCGTATATATATAATAACTACGTCAGGATCAAGATATCCAGCATGCTTGCATCACTAGTAGCATCCTCTTGGTATTATAATTGTAGCAATAATAGCTCTATTATGAACGGTGATGATCAGAAAACAGAGTCAAAACGTGAAACTTTTTCAAATGCGAAAATGAGGACGAGAAGCACAGAAAGGCCAACAGAACAAGGGGAGGAACGCATATTCTGGTCACGTGGATTATCGACTAGTAACCACAACTAATGCTATTAATATTGTTAAAAGTTGATAATGCATGTTATATAAGCACTAATGGGTTGGTGATTAGTCGAGTCGCAATGGCACCCAGAAATCTGCTTGTATCTTGCACTCTTTGTATAAAACTTGTTCATAATTCTGTACACCCACACACACCGCATATAAGTACCGTGCTATGTTTAGCTGTATAAAGCGAATATCTTCAATATTTTTGAAATTTCTATTTACATCTTTGATCTACAGTTCTTAAAGATGAATGTGAAGTAACTAGGTTAAAGGTTCACTGTGAGATTATAAGCGAGTTTAGACAAAGTGCAGTGTGCTACTGGCCAGATTTCTGAAGGAGTTGTTAGCTTACATTTATAATCTGTAGGTTGTCTTTTTGGGTTTTTTTTTCGATTCTATCGTAGATCTTCAGGTGGAGCACACCCTCAAAATAAGTAGAATTAAAAGCTTAAGCGAAGTATTGTTGTTAGTTATTGATAGTAATTGATTGTTTGTTTTGTCTGTTTGTTCGAAAAAAATTGTACCTGTATTATTATCATTATCCTAGTGAACGGAAGTTGAATAAAGACTAAAATATTATAAAGAAAATGGAGTCCATACGAATGCGTGTGAGTTATTTCAAAGTTCCTCAACTTAAATCATTGAGTAGAGCATGCAAACTTAGTGCCAACTACAAGAAGGCAGAATTAATTAAAAATTTGGAAAAGTTTTTTATGACGTTAGAAAAAGATCCAAGTCGATTGCAAAATAATGTAGCATGTTTAGCATATTTAATTGACAAATGTGAAGATGGTGAACCATTACCACCATTCAATGAATTGATTACTGCCAAATATTATAATAAAAGTTTGGATTCGGTACATACTAAACCGAAACGTCCTACATACGGTAATTCCGGTGCAAGTACAACTCTGACATCAAGAGATAAAGCAATAATGAGTCCCTATGCTAACACTATACATTTTGAGGAATCACCGTTTTATAAATTGGAAAAATTAGTACCTGAATCAGCTCAAAAGATTTATGTCACTAACGGTAGAGGAACGTGTACGATTAAGTTTCAATTGAATAAAGATGAATTTCATTCATTAAAGACAGATCAAAAATCACGGTTATATCTATTATGTGGGATGGTTAACGTCTTAGGTACAAGAGGTAAAGAAACCATTCAATTTCCAAGTCCTAATGAAATTCAAATGAATAATCAAATTGTTAAGGCAAACGTAAAAGGGATAAAAAATAAAAAAGGTACTACAAAACCTGTAGATATTACACCATACTTAAAAAGTGATAACAGTATTAACATTTTCCAATATATTTATGCATTTACCACAACAGAATACCTAATATATTTATACATTGTTAAAGTTATTGCACCAGAGGAAATTCTCAAACAGATTTTAAAACAACCAAAAATATTAAAGGCTGCAACGTTGTATTATTTAGAACAAACTATAAATGCAGATGCAGATGTAGATGTAGATATTATTACTACATCGGCTGTCATGAGTTTGAATTGCCCAATATCATATATGAGAATGAAATATCCTGCCAAATCAAGCTCTTGTAAGCATTTGCAGTGTTTCGATGCATTATGGTTTTTACATTCTCAATTGCAAATTCCAACATGGCAATGTCCTGTATGCCAAGTTCCAATTAAAGTAGAACAATTGGCCATTAGTGAATATGTTGAAGAAATCCTGCAAAAATGTGATAAAAACATAGAACAAGTGGAATTGTTTAAAGATGGTGGTTGGGCACCGATTTTTGATGAAAATCAACGCGGTAGTGATTCTGAATCTGACGGAGAAACACCATATAACGTTAAGAAAGATGAAAAACCAACAATTTCTGTCAATACAAAACATGAAGTTGGAGAACCATTTGTTATCTCATTGGATAGTGATGATGATGCTGAAGGGGAACATTCAGTTATAAATGGGAAGAAGGTAATACAAGCTAGTACACAGAATGATTCTAGAACAAAACAGAGAACTTTTATCGATAACAATAATAGTGATAATGTTAAATACTCTAGAAGTTTGGACCCCAAGGGAACTCCAGTTACGCCAAACACAAAGAGTTTTAATTCAGATTGTAGTTCAAATAAGTTGAATTATGCAGCAACTAAAACTTCTTTCGTTGTTGATGATTCTTCCTTGAGCTCTAATTACAGCACACCACTTAGAGATAAGGATCTTGAAATGCATCATCCTAGTATATTATACAAACAAATCAAATTTCCGCAATATTTACAGAGTAAACCATTGTATAATCATGCTTCGAACAGCAGGTTAAAGCCTAATCCACATGAGGTTATTGAACCGGCATCAAACATTGGGAGGTTATCTAGTATTTCTTCTCAATCGACGGTTATTATAACAAATCCTTCGATGGCTTTGTCGGACCCGCAAGAATCCAATCCAATGAATGATGTATCTAACGAAAATGATATATCAAATACATTAAAAGATGTTTCTTTTCCATCTTCTAGAATACTGTCAGGAACTGGACAGGAGCAAGCCCTGAATTCTGGTGTGAAACGACCAGAAGGAGAAGTTCGTAAATTTCCAACTATTCCTCTTTTACCCTCTCTTAAAAATGGCGATACTATAAGAAATAGTTCTGATAAATTATCTGACTCAACACAAAGTTATGAAAAAACACCTTTTGTTGAATCTTCAATAACAATGAAGCCAATTGTGGCACCATTCCAACCTAGAAGAAATTATTCTACCACTATTCCTCAAAAGAGACATCTCTCCAGTTCATCTGTTTCCAGCATACCAAACAAAGAGGACAATCATTTAGCATAATAATAAGCATATATTTAAATAAAGAAATAAATTAGTTTAATTATACATAAGTAGTACATCAGTAAATAAGTTATTAGTTTATTCATTAGTTCTGTAAAAAGGGATAGTGTATAGTATTTTTATTGGATAAATGGAATCCAAACTTTTGTATTTTTCTTGTAACTTATATAATTATTTCCAAAGAAAGAAATTAAATATTCTTCTTCAATTTGAATTCTCTTACTGAAAAATCTCCACAATACTAAAGTAAAAATGAAAAATGATAATGGATTTAATAGCACTAGTTGAAGGCCAATTGCCCACCAGAAAAATCCGAAATAACTAGGATGTCTGAAATAAGCGTATAATCCATTAGTTACCAAAATGTGATCTCTTTCTTTCTTCCTTTTAAGGATATGGGAAAATGATTGTGCTGCAGTCTTCATTGCCATCGTTCTGATATATTGGCCTACTAATGCTAGAACTACACCAGTGACAGCAATGTAGAACCGTATTCCTGCTACTCTCTTGCATTGGGGCCATAAAGTATATTCTATCAGACACTCTAGTAGAGCAAATGTATGTGCCCCGATGTATTCTTTACCATTTCCAAACAATAAAAATGAATCAGAATGAACTTTTCCTGGATTATATTTTGCTGTTATATAATATTCCAAAAAATGAAATAAACATAGTGCTATGATATAAAAATTTATGCTTTTAAATTTTAAGGCTGGAAACAAACCAACAAACAGGCCAAGCACTGTACCTAATATAAAAGAAGTTGATGATATTAAGTCTGGTTCGTTCTTTGTGATGTCAGCAAATGGCTTTTCATCGATGATAATTGGAAGATCAGATTCGCTGGATGTATCATTGTTGAAGTTATCGGAGGCAGTGGAAGATATATCCATTCTATTATTTTCAATCTAAATGGTTACTTAATACAACTTTGTTAGTTTCATCACAGAAGTAGTCAAGTCTAATAACTGTTAAATTGCTTTGCACAATTGTTTATTCTGGTAATCCCATATATACAGATCTGTCCCATATAATTATATAAGTATTCGAATATTTTTATCTATGTTTTCCCTCGATGCGGAAGAATACATGAAACGTCTTAAAAAGGGAGATCATGAACCTCAATATATCAAGACGGAATATATTAATATAAGAGAAGTCAGGGAAACATACAGATGCTCCATAGGATACCATTAAAACACAATTTATAGAAAATAATAATTCTAAATAAATCTATATAATTACTGCTTTTAAAAAAATTTGGAAAGTTTGGAAAGACACAGTATACTTAATAAATCATTCTTCTTTGGCTCCTAGACGTTGTCCGGAACCACGAAAATTACCAGTACCATTATTCGTTGCACTTGACCCTGAAGAAGTGGTATTATTTGAGCCCTCGGTTCTTAATTTAGTCTCTTTAGAGTTAGTTTGACTACTACTACCAAGTTTATTTCCTCCTGTAGAACTGCCACCTAATCTAGAACCATTACCCTTAAACCCAACTTCAGTTGAGTCATTGGTAGTAGATGGTACCATCATTGTTGCAGCAAATCTGTGACGCTTATCAATTCTAAAGATAATTTCATATAAGTATATAAACCAATGCGGTGCGCACAATGAACCACCTGGAGCTCTACCATAGCTGGAATGTTTCTTGGTAATAAACCCCCATATTGGGCCAAAGGTACGAGTATCCAGGCATAAGAATATGTAACCAACAAATATACCAATTAAAGAAATAAAGAAATTACCTTCTCCAAAGATAAATGAGGTTGCAAGTGTAATTAGCGGATAATATTTCCCATATACTGGTACTATCCCATAGAATAAAATTTTTGTGTTTGCATTATCTACAGCCCAGGTAAATGTTAAACATGAAGTAAATGCACTTGTAAGGAGCATACTTGCAGAGACACCAAATACTATTGCACTTACATTCACAATAGAAAGTATGCAAAAACATATATAAAATGTATAATCAATGGATGGATTTGCTATACTTGTAATAAAAAAATGTTCATTTTCTAGTTGGGCAGATCTGGTAAAAATATTATATATTTCCAAAAGAGCAGGCATGGCTTGTGGTGGAAGGATCATACATGATGTAACCATTCTCCACAATTGGAAATGTTTAAAGGTTTCATTCCATTGGAAAATAAGATATCCAAAATGAACCAGTTGTAAAACATACGCAGACGTCACACTACATAATAACAATAATATTGCTCTTGTCACGGGTGGAATACTATCCCATATTGTTCTGAATGTTGGATTTGAAGTAGTGGATGTGTTTGCACTAGATCTTCTAGAATCGCCACTTCCTAATGTGTGTACATTTCTTGGAGGCATGGTGTAGAATACGTTGAGAGAAAATTATAAAAACTGATTGAGTTCAAAAATTTATGGTTGAACAAATATTGAACTATCCTCGTATAATATCAATATCAACACTTAATAAAAAGTAGATATATTGTCGTTCTAGTATAGCAGATCAATTATTAGTTGTTTTCTAAATACGTGTTCATAATTGACAGGACTATGTTATGTGTGTTAAAATAGGGTCTCCGAGATTACCCTCCAACTTGAATTCAATTTTTTCTTTTTAATGAAAATTTTCATAACTCAGAAATCGATGAGTTCAACTTTGATATAATAATAAGAGCTGTTTTAAAAGCAGAATAATATAGATAATCCATCCTGATTGTTTAATTTTCGATTAATTGAGCTTCCCATAACTAAGGAGCTACTTCAATCTACAGTAGAAGAATTATATATCGTTGTTATCAAGGAAATATGGCCGTTAAAACTAATAGACAGCTACTTACAAAAGGGAAAGATTATGCTGCTAAACAACAGAGAAAGTTTGGTACTGATGAAGTCAGTTTTGATAAAGACTCAAGATTGGATTATCTAACAGGGTTCCACAAACGTAAATTACAGAGACAGAAAAAGGCTCAGGAGAGTATTAAAGAGCAGGAAAGATTATTAAAGATTGAAGGGCGTAAAAAAGTTCGTGATGAAAAGAAGAAGCAGATGGATGAACAAATGCGTAGGTTCAAAGAAACTTTAGACATTCAGGCTGAAATAGAAGAACTACGGGATGGTAAAAATGGTAAAAGTGAACGTGAGGTTCAGGACAATGATTCAGATAATTCGTGGAATGGATTTGAAGATGATGACAGTGATGATGATTCAGTGAAACCAATTCTTAAAACGAATTCTCTCGGGACGGCTATTTATGAAGATGATACAACCGTTGAAATTGAGTCATTGGAACCAAATGAAAATTTTGCATTCTTAGCTAAGACTAACAATGTCGAACTAGAGAAATCTGAAAAAATACTAGACCAAAGCATAACGAGAGCTAAGAAATATGCAAAGTTTTTAGGTATGGATGATTCTAAGGACAAGAAGAAGTCTAAGAAGAAGTTTAGATATTTAACTAAAAATGAAAGAAAGAACAATCAAAGGAAGGCATATCAAAATAAACATAGAAGATAGACTTGTTGCATTATAATAAAGGTTGAAACTTGTAAGAAAAAAGTGCATTACAGTGACATTTATAAAACGTTTATTGATAGTTTTTTTAAAAAATTTAATTTTTAGATAATTAAATATCATTAATTATCATGGCATATTGCATTAAAGGTATACAATTTATAAACGAACTCATAATATTATTACTATTAAATTTTAGATTTTTTATGATTTTATTGGTCTATTAGCATACTCAGATTCCAGTTTGAATATGATCCAAATGGCTCTTCGTATGATTTCAAAATAATATAACTCATATTTGAAGAAAATGTGATTGATCGACTTATTTTGGGTATATACGGCGACCCCTATCCACCAATATCTAATAGTAAAATCTAAAGCAATTGCAAAATAATAAACTTTAGGCTTAAATATTAATTTGTTTTTTCTTAGAGTGAAAATAGATGGAATTGTCCAATCTCTTCTGACATCCCAATAAAATGTGTATGATGAGTTCAACACTAGGAAACACATTTGAATACTGTAGAACACTTGTGAAACATTGTTCATATTGTGCGTTCTACTAAACCACGTGCATCCTATTATGGGAAGGTTAGAACAATATTTCCCAGCGTTCATTAATAATTCAGTGTCATGTAGTAATTGGTATTCTCTTAAACATTGAAAGATTCTCACACCAGATGGTAATGAAGATAGAAAAAGATCAAAATGTGTCATTGGTTTTCCAAATAATAATGAAGTAAATAATGTAAAATCGATCAGCGGTTTATTGAACGATGTCAATGTATCCGATATCAAAATGTATACATTACGTAGGATTCGAGGGTTTGGTTCAATCAATAAAAGTCTCGTAGAACAATATCTAATGATTTCAGATTCTCTTAATATCAAAATAATTAATACCAAAAATTGTAATAATGGCAACGCATGAACTAATATGTATTGAATTCCCGATGTATCATGTTCGTTGCTATTACTAAATACCAACAACACAATAGAGTGAGTGAACACAAAAATCTTGGTTACTTTCCAAGCAAAAACGTAAGAAAATCTTAATAATTGTCCATTTGTTGGAGCCTGATGCATATCATTCCGTAATTTCAGCTGTAAAACGTCAGATATGTTTATTTTATTACTGTTTAGGTATTTTACAATAAAATACCAAAGCCATATTGCTATAAATAGTAAAATATTTAATCTTTGTGGGACAGGTAATTGAACATAGTTCAACAGGAACCCCTTATCAGTACCGTCCTGGAATTTCATATAGAGTCCTGGTTCCTCTTTGACAATGTGAATTTAAGATAATTCTCACCTTTTGACTGTAACTCGTAGTTCGATTTATTTCAAAGAGTGATGACATGTAAAAGTAAGAAACTTTAAACTTGGCCAAGGTAAACACATTTTCGTGTCTCCAGCGCGTTTCTCTCTAAGCCCGGTGACATAATTAAGACAGATATACAGTGACTTTATTATGTTTTATGATGTGTATTTACTTATGCATGATTGTAGTCTGATCATAGAAAGGCATGATATTTAGTAGAATATGTAATAATAGATTATGATAATGTATTTAAATTGTCGCTACTTTTCGAAAAGGGAGCGCAATGTAAGCAAGATAAAAGAAACGAGAAGTTCTCAAAAGCTATCCCATTCTCCCAATTCTAGCACAGTTCCAAGTACAAGTTTTGTATGTTCAGCCATATGATTGATACTTAGCTTCTCGATTGTATCCATTGTACTATGTATATACTTGTTTGCTGATTTAAGTTCGCTCTCGATAACGAAGGAACTAGGGTATCCGTTTTTGGTGGCACTGCTGTGGTCACTACATGCATATCCACATTTGGTTTCTACATATGGAATAGAGAGGTAGTTATCGATAACCGTTCGAATGAAAAGAGTTAATCGAGCATCGGTGTAATCAGCAATAACACCAACATGTTCATTTTTCAAATCTGGGACAAAACCAGTCATATCTTGTTGTAACATCGCAACCACCTTTTTCTTGAGACCAGCATAAACTGTAAAGACATCAAGAGAACCTAGTAGACCACCTTCTTCAGCAGAGTAAAAATGAAATTCTATAGAATTTTTCAACGGTTGGTTAGACTTTTTAAGGTATTCTGTAAATAGTCTTAATGCTTCTAGATTGGTGATAGTCCCTGAACCGTTATCATCGGCACCAGGAGCCGGAAGTAATGTTGGGAACAAAAGATTGATACTATCCAAATGAGATCCGATGACCACTATATTTTCAGGGGTAACAGACCCAGCAAATTTTACAATAATAGAATATTGGTCCCACTCCTTATGATCAAAATGTTCCACAGTTGTCATCCCCTTAGGTAAGACGTCGACAATCTGGTGGATTTGAGCAGAAAGCCACTCAGCAGCTTCTAGACCATACTTGGATTTATAATACCGTGTATAGAAACTAGAGAACTTTGCTAATTTATCATACATATATTCCTGGTCTATCTGAGAAATTAGAGATTTCACTATATTCGATTGGTTCATTGTTCTGGGGAAATTATAATGAGGAACCTCACGTTTATCGGAGCGGTGATATATTAAGGTATTAGAACGTTGTTGTTTTGTAATATCAAAAAATTTAATACCTCTCTTCAATAGAGAGAGTTTTTCATACTCACTCGCAGTGATAACCTCTGAATCACTCACTTGAAGGATTCTCTTCTCTTCGAAAGGTAGTCCATTGGCTAGTGATTGAGCAGTTGCTATCCAGCAGAAAACCGTACTGAACTTCATTGTTGGTGATTTTGATATATGAAACTCAATTAGATCAAGGAATGTAAAATCAAATTGTGTTAATTTATATCTTGTCCATTGTAACGTTTATATACAAAAGGACTCATGGGATATCATATCGTGGTGCCTTTGTTTTCTACGATAAGGATGTTCCTATTCATATTTACAAGTATATATTGTCCGCGGAGATAAGAAGAAATTATATCACTTGAAAAATTGATACGCTAGATAACTTAAAACAATAGCAAACCATTGGATTGAATACCTAATAATAATAGTAATAGCAATCCTGTGGCAGTTTATATTTGTTATATTACCCAACACTACCATTTTAATATAGTTTCTTCTATAGTTTATGCTAGGATAAATTGGTAATTGACATAAACTTTCTATGGAAGACATTAGTATATATATAAAGGATGATGAAGACATCGCTTTCGAATATGAGTTACAAAAGAGCCCTGAACAACTCCAAACATGGGAACATTATTTAGACAGGTGGCAGGAGCAGAATAAAAACGGTCTGAGATCAGAAGATTGTATTCTGTGGCTCTTCAGACGGTATGTTAATCAATTTATTAACAATGTTGACGTGTGGTTGGTATTTATAGATTGGGTTATTGAAAACTCTATCTATAAGAAATATAATGACATTCCAACAATATACGAAGAGAGTATACGGAATTGTGGGAGTAAATCAGAAAAACTATGTCTTAAATATTTAAAATATGCCATTGAAACAAGGGATTTGACTTTAATAAGGGAGTCGTTTGATTTAGGACTGGAGTTCACCTCGAAGCATTCGCATTATAAATTATGGGAACAACTTCTACTCTTTATAAAAAATGTACTAATTCCAACAACTGAAGCTATTGATAAGGATGAAAAACCTCAAATAGAACAATTTGGAGAGATCATCGATAAAATCTTTGAAGATAGTAATCAAATAGAAAATGCTAAAGATAATTGCAAAAATGCAGATATATGGATATCTATTTTCTTAGAAAGATATCTTTTAGTTTGTCCAAACGATGAAGTTCTCGATAATTTAATAATATTAGGCGGTACTCATGACTATAAGAGAATTAAGGAAGGATTTGATAAATACCTTTTCCAAAATCAAGATTATACTATTATAGCAAAAATTAAGGATTTACCATATTCACTAAATATTATTTATCTTAATTCACTTTGTGAATTAAATAACAAGTCTGAATGTCAAAGATTTATTAGCACATTGAAACAATTATATTCTTTTAATCATACCAATATAGATTTAATCACAGCCAAATATCTTATGATAAATGAGGATTTTGACACACTCGAGGTCCATTTAGATGTACTATTGAAGGATACGATGAATATCGAAGATTTCAGCAGAGTGAGTAAATTTCATTACGATTTTGAGGTATGTATTATCGACCAATGCTTTAGTCAAATAAATAAAAAGGTAATTCAGAACTCAAAATACAATTTTGAGGAAGTCATGAAGACACATCTCAAGAAATTACAGATGTTGACAAGAGACCATGCGATCAAATTGAATGATTTGTACCTCAGAAAATCCCCAAATAATGTAGGGATGTGGTTACGCAGAATTGATCTTTTTACAACATTAAAGGAAAAAATTGGTGTATATGTTCAAGGTATTTTACAAATAGATCCGTTACATGTCAGAGAACCAGGAACATTTGGAAGATTGTGGTGTAATTATGCACAGTTATACTGGGACCAAAATGATTTTAATTCGGCGAGAGAAATATTTGAAAGAGCCTTGAAAGTACCTTTCCCATATTTAAAGGATTTAGAACTTATATGGCTATACTGGGTAGAAAATGAATTAAAGTTGGGTGACAAGCAAAAGGTATATCTACTTCTTGAACAAGCCTTGAAAATACCGAAGAATCCTATGGCTGTCTTAGAACAGTACGAGAATTCATATAATAAGATTCCTACTAGAATGGTGGTTTTTCACTCTTTAAAATTGTGGAACCTTTACGTTGATTTATTAGAGTCCGAAATCATTGGTACACCTGGTAAAATTAGTGAGGAATATAAGAAAACTGTACAAATTTATGAAAACATGATACAATTAAAACTAATAACTCCTCTTTTATTTGTGTCCTATGCTAGACTGATTGAAAAATATGAAGATCAAGTTAAAAGTTTCCAAGTTTATAATAGAGCCATTTCTTCATTCCCGCCTGAAATAAAATATGATATTTGGTTATTATACTTAAATGAAGCAGTTGTATCGAATCTTTCTGTGGAGCAGGTGAGAGACTTGTTTGAGGAGTCGTTATCCCAATTAGTACCGAACCAAATAGATTGTATTTCTGTTTATTTATTGAATAATAAATATGAAGAGCAGCAAACTGGAGTGACTCAAGCTACGATATCAAAATTAGTAAGAAGTGCCAAGGAGCTGTCTGGTAAATATGTGGAAAGTAAGTTACAGTTATGGGATTTGGCATTAGAAAGAACTAAATCGCATTTCGGACTAGAAATGGCAAGACCTTTATATGAGGAATGTATCACAACTATTCCTCGTGAAAAATCAACAGAATATGTTACATCGTTTGCGCATTTAGAAGTTGCCTTGGGTGAGGTTATTCGTGCAAGGGAAATCCTACAGTATGGTGCTAAATTATTGCCCCCAATAAGAAATAACCACTTATGGAAGTATTGGGAAGAATTCGAGATCTCAAATGGTGATAAAGAAAAATATAAAGATATGCTAAAATATAAAAAGAAGCTTGAGGAAGAAATGAAGATTGATACAGAGAAAGTTAGTCAAGAAAGTACTAATATTGAATTTGTCGCATCAAAAGCAACAATTCATGCCAGTAGGACTAATGTAGATGTCTCCAACCCTGAAGAAATTAATCTGGACTTATGATAAGGTATATACTGCTCTAATATTTTATAGCATGTAACAATTCAGTACGCTGTACTATTTTCTCTGTTCTATACTCTGATGCAGGCGATTGGTTTTCATTAATTTTAGGAATTATCAACTATTGAAAATGGAAACGCTTAAGTTGACCATTTATGTGACGTTCTTAAACCCATACATTATTGGATGTCTGGATGTTATTAAAAACATTTGAAATATATTTTTTTAAAATTTATTTTTTTTGAAATTTTCGCGGTGCCCAATTTCAACTAGCATTTACACTTCCTGACTTACTTTTAGGCGGAAATATTTCACCCTCCCTCAAGGATTACAGCCTAACTTTTCAGTTTCTGGGCAAAAAACTGGCACTTCTTTAGTTCCAACAGGTGGGCTCACCCACAGTTCCAGCAGTAGGGATGTGAGAAGAGCCCTGTTTGAGGCCATCGCTAGCCTTCGATACCACATGGAATCTAGCTAATACTTCTCTTCACTTCTATCTAACTTGGTATTCTTTTACTGAGATACACTTGTATACCATAGTAAGTATCAATGTTGAAGTATTATCTAAAATAAAAACAGTAACTATTTCAACTATATACAACAAACTTATATTTAAATTTAGTTTAAATTATAATTATTATTCTTTGTTAAAGACGACGATAACAAAATAAGACAACATGCCTCCAAAGTTTGACCCAACTGAAGTTAAATACCTATATCTAAGAGCCGTTGGTGGTGAAGTCGGTGCTTCCGCTGCTCTAGCTCCAAAGATTGGTCCTCTAGGTCTATCCCCAAAGAAGATCGGTGAAGATATTGCCAAGGCAACCAAGCAATACAAGGGTATCAAGGTTACTGTCCAATTGAAGATCCAAAACAGACAAGCTACTGCCTCTGTTGTCCCATCTGCTTCCTCTCTAGTCATCACCGCTCTAAAGGAACCACCAAGAGACAGAAAGAAGGACAAGAACATCAAGCACAGTGGTAACCTAGCCCTAGATGATGTTATTGAAATTGCCAAGCAAATGCAAGAAAAATCCTTCGGTAAGAACCTAGCTTCTGTTACCAAGGAAATCTTGGGTACCGCTCAATCTATCGGTTGTCGTGTTGACTTCAAGAACCCACACGACATCATTGAAGGTATTAATGCTGGTGAAATTGAAATTCCAGAAAACTAAGAATGTCGTATATAATAAAACGCCAAAATATTCCCCATTTCCACATCATATCTATACTTTTAATATAAGGTTTTAATTTGATAAAGTCTTCGATACGTTTAATTTTTTGATTCTATTTTTTTTTTTATTATTATTTTAAATATCCCGTATTGGTAGTATCCAAGTAGAAATTATTGATAAAGATTATAGTCCTCGTAGTAGCTCTGACTACTTTATTTTACTTACAATTCTTAAATACAAGTTTGACAACACTCTGGTGCCATATAATCTGAAATTTTATTTCAGGTATATCCCGTATTTGGTTCCTATTTTGGCTCAAACAAGATTCAATTGACAATTACTCATCAAGATAATCCTTTCATGATTATATTGATCCATTTTTCACTCGTCAGAAATTTCTTTTCTTAATATTGCAGATTTTTATTTTCTCTTTCTTATTTATCTTGTACCTGTAAATAAGAATGTTTTATGTAGTTCTTATGTCTAGTGAACAATCGAGGTTAGACACGTAGATGTAGGGGTATTTGAGCTACCTCATTGGAGGCTCTCGATTTTGCTGACATTCTTATCCCAGATATCGATATCGGAGTCTAATGTAATTTAACACCGTAGGGTATGACCTGAAAATTAAAATCTATACATATATATTTTGGTGATCTGATGGCGTGTGTCATCTTCTACTTCATTTCAAATAGGTGTGAATACATATACTTCAAGTCATTGTGAAGGATATTAAATAAACCGTCAACTTCTTCAATGTCTCAGTTCACATGGAAAGATCTCATTCAACTGAACTCAAATGATAAATCTTACCTTTCGCCTTTATCGTGTATGGCACATGTCGATGTGAATGCTTTTTTTGCTCAAGCAGAACAAATACGATGTGGTTATACACGAGATGATCCCGTTGTGTGTGTCCAATGGAATTCGATTATCGCAGTATCATATGCAGCAAGGAAATATGGAATTTCGAGATTGGATACTATTGGTTCTGCAATGGAGAAGTCCGGTAACAAACTGATCCCTATACATACAGCCGTTTTTAAAAGAGGTGAAGATTATTGGAAATATCACGATGGATGTGGTTCATGGAATAAAGATAAAACTAAACGAATTCCAGCAAATCTATATAAAGTCTCGTTAGACCCTTACAGAAGAGAGAGTCGAAAAATATTCAGAATATTCCGTAAATATAGTGATAGAGTTGAAAAGGCCAGTGTGGATGAAGTCTTTCTTGATCTAGGAAAGTTGTGTTTTGAAAGATTATTAACCGAAAATATCTTATCAGAAGGTTCGGATAATTTTAAAGGTCTTAAAATATTAAGAGAAGTATTCCAGCAAGGTGAATATAACCTAGAATCAACCCTACCTTTAGTACCAGAGGAACTGAAACTCTTGAATTTTGTTGGAGACGTTTACAATCCTGAAAATACACCATTAATAGAAGACTGGGATGATGTTATATTTGCAATTGGTTCTCAAATTATAGGAGAAATACGAAAGGATATTGAGGATTCGTTGGGTTTTACAACCTCTGCAGGAATAGCAAGAACAAAATACGTTACTAAATTAGGTTCGAACTTTAAGAAACCAGATGCACAGACAATTATCTTAAATAAATTTGTCCAGGACTTTCTGGATGGAGAATCATTTGATATTACAAGTTTTTGGACATTTGGTGGGAAGATTGGTAATGAAATATGTACTATATTGAAAACCCCAGAAACACACAGTATTAAGTTTATCAGAGAAAATTGGCCCGATGGACCACAAAGGTTACATAATTATTTGAATGAACGAATCTCTGAATTATCAAATTCAGATGAAATCCACACATTAGATTCTTCCAAGACAGAGGCTCTCTCTCGAAAATTGTATGATATTTCCCGTGGTCAGTTCTTACTGCCCTTGAATAAGAAGCCAATCGTAAAATCCATGATGTCAAATAAAAATATGAGGAAGGATAGTTGTTGTAATATCATTCACGCTATTTCTTGGATTGAAGTTTTTTCCGGTGAGTTGACAGCAAGAATTAAAGAATTAGAACAGGAATATTCTAAACTAATTGTTCCTAAAACGGTTGTCCTCTTGGCTACTACTCTTAAAAAGAAGGTATATAGAAAGTCGGGACATTTCGTTCATAGCCACAACGGAATTACCTCAAAAGATTTTATTCAAGTTGGTACAAAATTAATGCAAGATATTGATAATGAATATTGTGGCTCTAGTAATTCTTCTTTTTATCCTTTATTAAACTTGAGTATGACAATATCTAATTTCGAAATATTTGACACGAATAAGACTATAGTAGATATGTTTGGAAATCATGCTCGAATCTTGACTAAAACAAACAACAGCATACAAGAAGTTAACGAAGATACACAGATTGAATCAAATGTATTGTTTTGCAAATCTTGTAACCTCAATTTTGAAACAAATAAGGGCTTCCAAGAACATAAGGACTTTCACGTAGCTCAGAAACTTTCAGACGCAATGAATGGAATATCAGAAAATTCTAAGAATCTTACGGTTGGTGAAAGACGTTTACTACTAAATAAAAAGAGGAAGTATCCTGATAGAATATCACCCAAATTCAATAAAAAATCAAAAGAAAAAGGTGGTTCGACACCCGGTATATTGAGTTTTTTCAAAAAATAAATATAAACAGATTTATCAAATGAATCTTGTCGTTCTAGTAAAATGAATCTTGTCATTATAGTAAAGCTTAATATTCACTCATTTTCGGTTAATTTGATTGTAAATACTTTATTTAACCGTGAGTTATAGAAAGCACAATTATTTTAGATATATTAACGAACAGTTTAGTGAGCGCTAGTCCTCTGAACTAAATGCGTTTTAGAAATTAGTTTTGATTATATTCAACTTCATAAAAAAATGAACTCGTCTTTTGCAATTATTTTAATTTTTTTACTTGTACTACTCTGTCATCTTATGTAAAACAATTAATATTTAGTAAACAAAAACATAAAAGTGATCAATAAAAAAAAGAAAAGGAAAGGAAAGTAAGAAGGAAATGCGTAATATTTAAATAAGCTAAGTACACCTTTTAAGTCAGTACCTTTTTATTAAGGTTTTGAAATTTCTCTGTTGCTAAATTTCCAAACAGTGAACCATCATGACAGAAATTATGTGAAATCAAGATATCTAAGATGTCCTAATAAGAACTAAACATTTTATTAGGTAATAGTCGTTTAGGCCATAATCGTTTAGGAAAAATAAGTTCATTACTTATCAATCGTTTAACCAACAATCGTTTAGGTAACAAATCAATTACTTGACAATCGTTTAGGTAATCAGTTTACTACTTAACAATCGTTTAGGAAACAATCGTTTAGGTAACAAGAAGAAACGAAACTTCGATAAAATAAATAATATATAAAGACAAAGAATTCTGAACTTACATTCTGAGTTAGATTCTGTTCGTTCTATAAATTATATACAATAAATAATCACTTACAAATATAAGAAAAATATAACATATACACTTTGCTTTCTTAACACACGTTGTCAAGCTAATACCTATATCTCTCTACCTGCCACTATATAATATGAACGAATATAAGTCTAACCACAGTATGTCTGCTTCAGCTCAGATCGATTATCGTATTAAAAAATGTCCGAATTAAATATAGTAAAGCTTGAAGAGACTAATAGAGGCAAACCCTCTATCTCAGATTCTCTACAAGGATATTACCTAATGAATTATTAAGTTAAAAACATTATTACCTAATTTTTACGTAATGAAATTATTAGGTAATAAATTGCTAATTAATGGAAATGTTATTACCTAATTATTACGTAATTCTTCATTCTTATTTGGATATTTGAGATGTTTCATTCCCACATAATTTCTGTCATATGGGACTGTTACATTTGATGTGAGCTGAAGCAGACATACTGTGGTTATACTTATATTCGTTCATATTATATAGTGGCAGGTAGAGAGGTTGATGGCATAGCTTGAGTTTTAATGTTAGGTAAGCAAAATATACTTGTTCTCTTTCTCTTATATTTGTAAGTGATTATTTATTGTATATAATTTACAGAACGAACAGAATCTAACTTAGAATGTAAGTTCAGAATTATTTTTCTTTATATATATTTTTATTCCAATCTCAATTGAGGTTGGAATTACGTTTTGTTTCATAATGCGATTAACTTTGTTTCATACTATAACGCGCTTCATAACACATTCGAGATATATTGATCCCACATAATTTCTGTCAATTGAAATTAAGTGTTGTGCATATTACTCTTAATTTCTGACATATATATTATTTATTTTATCGATATTTCGTTTATTCTTGTTACGTAAACGATTGCCAAGTAATTGATTTGTTACCTAAACGATTGTTAGTTAAACGATTGTTAAGTAATGAACTTATTTTTCCTAAACGATTATGGCCTAAACGACTATTACCTAATAAAATGTTTAGTTCTTATTAGGACATTTTAGATATCTTGATTCCACATAATTTCTGTCACTTTTGTCTTTAATTATCAGAGATCGCAATACATGAAGTTTATGTTGTATCTGAAATTGTAATAACTAAGTATTGCTACTTTCTATATTATAACAAGTTCTAATTAGTTAACTGTTGAATATGTAGCGGCAGCACTAAAAAGGCTAACATTAGCTTAACCTAACTGAAGGTGAAGGTAGCTAATATAAGTAGAATTTAGAGTGTGCTGCACTGTCGTATATATAATAACACATGATATATACTGCATAATGTAGTATTCGTTCCCCCTACATTGGGTTTATTGGAGCTACATAGTCCAACGTTACTATGCACAAAAGATGAGCAGTTTAACAACAGCAACTCTGTTTAACATTAACAACATAATAATAGTAATTAAATATAACCGTCTGTTATATTTTTGTCTTCAACCATCCGAGATCTCAATTCAACAATTCATAAATTTTAAGGCAACTTGGCCGAGTGGTTAAGGCGAAAGATTAGAAATCTTTTGGGCTATGCCCGCGCAGGTTCAAATCCTGCAGTTGTCGTTATTTTTAATTTTTGGGTTTTCCAAAATCGTGTTATACGAATGTAATTTATTCACTGTCTCATTATTCTTATACTATGTGATAGATATTAAATGTTCACGCTATAAATAAATAAGATAAATCCTGTTTATTTGAAATACTAATACTGAATATATTTTGGACCAGAAGATTGACCAACGTGGTACATGATATCAAGATATTTGATACTTAAGTAAAAGTTTTATTAACAAATTGTGTTTAAAACAAAAAAATAACAAGAAACTAATTCGATAACCTTTAAAAGTTAAAGGTTTACATTACAAGCCATTAACAAAAAAGCGTTGAATACACTTGATGTAAAATCAATTCAACAGTTACAGTGAAAAATATTTCTATGAACAATAACTCTACTCTGTACTTTACATGCAAATTTGGTTTTATAACATGTTACTTTAGACAGGAAGCTTCAAATTCCTTACAGCCAGTATGAAAATTAAGGGGAGCACAATTTTCTGCCGTATAAAATCATATTGACACCTCTGTAATAAAAATAGTTAATTTCCATTTTTGTTCATTCTGTGATATGGGGACCAGAATTAAAGAACAGTTGAAAAACAACAACTATATCCTATTATCAAAAAAACTGTTCCCACCAATGAAAGGAGAATAACATGCCCTCTCAATCTCTTACGAAAATTATTTTAATGAGGATACCACCAAGAACTTCGGCAAACAACGGATCCGTTATCATAATGCTCTTTTTTTCGACCTTCTCATTATAATAGAGAAGACAGAATTTTTAAGATTAACAATAAATTTTAATAGAGGGCATACTGATACGTTATATGCGAAAGCTTCTGAAAATAATAATTAGATGTGAAATTATTTATTTTTTTGCCAGAGACAATACTTATATAATTCAAGCAGACTACAATACTATTCATTATATAAGGGTATTGAATACGTTTACACCTGAACTGAATCTCTCAATTCAGTTACACTGAAATACCAGTATCACTCATTTTTAAAAACGTTGGAACGGTTATAACGAAATTACTTGCGTAGATCTCATTTTTCAATTTTTTGTATCGCTTGTTCTGTGTGCGACACAGTTTCTTCACCGCGTCGCGGGACAATAAATATTATTAGTTAATAAGGTCTGTCTCATTACCCTTTTCGGTTACATGGTGAGATCCGAGATCTAAGCGGACGAACCATACACATGCTCACAGACGTGACTATCTAAGAGGAGAACATGAAAAAAACATGTCCATATCTGGCATCTTCCCTTCTTGCAATGAATTTCGTTAGCGTAGAGTAAAAATTTCTTGATACAATAGTATTGCTACTTTCATGGGAAGCAAAAAATCCATTCAAATGCATGTTGATTGTTTTTTTTTTGATGGACGACAATATTATATATTATAAACAACATATCTTGACTTTTAATTCATTGAATTAACGATTCTCATCTTTCAGCAAACCAAATACATTTTTTAGAGATATTAACTTAACAAACTACGATTATCTAACATAATTGCATTAAATAGGACTGCCCCTTCTTAATAATTGAGAATACGACATAATCCTACCTTAATTTTGTTTCGTTTTATTAACCCTGTTCATTACCTCATGAATCTTAGGATCATATTCTTTTACTAATGGGCCATATATTTCGAAATAACTATATTGTACTAGCGACATTGTTGCTAAGCTATTGTCGTATAACATCAGCCGATGAACGTGCTTTTTATAATAATGAAACATCCTCAGTTGACGAGCTTCCACCATTATCATCATCATCTATAGACTCCCTAACAGCAAATTCAATATTAAGTAACACAGAGGAATCTTCCATAAGTACGATAAGGTTATCATCAATTTTAACCCCTACATCAGAAAGCTCTATTTACACTAGCACGCCAAACATAATAGTAGAAAGTTCAGTAACTTCGTTGATACCGTCTTCGCATATATCAGACTCCGTAGAAACATCATGGAACCAGTATTCTTCATATACTTCAAGTTCAGAATCTGCGACACAATCCTTAACTTCGTCATTCCAAAATCCATATTTCAACTCCACCGCATCGTCTGATTCGTATGTAAAACCAATAAACTCACAAGACGAAGTAGGTACAACTTCACAAGTTGCTGGTACAACAATAATAGAAGTTACAACCACATTACCGGATCAGACTGTTATAATAGACACGAATACAGTAGATGGACAAAATGATGGTACACAAACTACAGTCATAACTGATAATAATGGGCAACAAACAGATATTGTCATTCAGCCACCAGTGGTGCAGACAGAAATTAATACAGACAATAACGATCAAAATAGCGTTGTATCAACTATGGAGATTGACAATACTCAGCCAGGTAATACCCAAGTTCAAATAACGACTGCAACTGAAGAATATAACCCCTATCATCCTGAAAGACCTCAAGTCAATAATGATGCTGACACCGCTACTGAACCTCAATATACTTTGCAAACTACTAATACAAATATAAACGCTGATACATACACTGATAGAAACCAGTACGTCACTACTAATTCACAACCGCAGAATACACAAGAAACATATAACACTAACGACCAAGGTGCAAAAAATACAAATGGTAATGCGGGCACAATTAATAGTGGTGAAATAATTGCAACTAATAAACCTACAGTATCCCATATACCTCAAGCTTCACAGGTATCAGAGGATTCCAAGGGGACACATAATACATATGTATCAGATGTAAAAACTGTAAACAATCTACCAACCACAATGACTCCACAACAAAAGACTGACAAAGATGGTATAAGTCAAACAGAGGAAGGCGGTAGTAAAATCATTTTAAGCGACGAAACTGGGATACCAGTTGATAGTACAAAAACTCCAAACACACTTAAAACTATGGAAACAACAGCTATATCACAGTTAGGGGTTCATACTTCTGCAAAAATTGATAATAATGCTGGTACTACTAGAATCTTGGACAAATCACAGTATGATGGTAAGAGTACTCTGACAATTGCAAACGGAGTTACACAAGCCAGTTCGAAAGACAAAGTAGAAACTGCTGGAAACACGGTTAATGAAAACCAGACTGGCTATGTCGTCTATTCCAAGGATTCGAAGGCCACACACGTTAAAGATGGTAGTAATACAATAACAGCTACAAAAGTTGGTGTAACGGTTGCTACTAATAATAAAGACTCCGGAGTATCTGGTAAAAATACAGCGAATAATGTCGTTTCTAAAACCCCTGATAAAACAACAGAGACGAACAACGGAATTGCTGGAGCTGTTACCGGTACAAAGACCAGAGGCTCATCAAAATTCAAAACAACCGTTCCATACACTTTATCTGCTAATAATGACTGGCTTCCAAGTAGTATAATTGTTCAAACAACAAAAGCCTCAAAGTCTGTTAGCTCGTTGAACCCCTCTTCTTTCCCCACATCTCTACCAGCAGCCATTGCTGCTGGAGGTGAAGTGTCTGAGCCATCAAACACTACTTTAGTTACAATTGGTTTTGGTTCGGAATTAAACTATAACTTCTTGGTCGAGAATCCATTATCTTCTGCACAAATTTTCAATTTTCTTCCTGAAGCATTACTCTATCCATTTTATGTCGATGAGGTATCGTCAGACTCTGATATCAAAGACGACACTATATCCTACGAATCTATTTTTGTCTCAATGACTGTATCTGATGGCACTACAACACTTTCTCCAACATCAACTTTAATTAAAAGAGCTGTAAGCTTCATAAACGATACTTCTGCACTTGCTCATATTTTATCTCAGTCGTCCGGAATTACCAACACCTTGGGGAATGTAAATAGATTTGTAGAGCAAACATCTACAGCAACAACTCAAAGCGGATCGTCCACTGCAACCGCCTTATCGACGTCTTCTTCTTCTGTTACCACTCTAGATGGATCTTTGATCAAAGTGAAACAAATATCACCATATATTGATCCCAAAAGAGATTATGTGGTATCTGTAGCAGAGGTTTACTTCCCTAGTGATTTTATTGATTCGCTGAGAGCTCATCTCGAAGATAAAGAATCTGTACTATACGACAACCCTGTTCCATCACTAAAATCATTAATGAACTTAACAGACTCATCTGTTGCTTTACAAGGTCTAGTCCATAACTCAGCTAATTCTGAATCTTCATCAGACAATTCAGAAAACAGTGCAGTAACCGAACAAGAAGTTAACCAAGTTTTCAAATCTTCAATAAAGAATGGTACTCAATATGGTTCATTAGATGTTACTGGTATTAAAGGATCGAGTCTATCGACATCAGTAAGAAACCGTCTAATAATATTTCTAACATGCTTAGTCTTCGGAACCTTTATGTGGGTGTTAGGTTTCTTTGCCTTATTCAGGTTCATAAAGAGAAGACTTTTCGCTCCAAAATCCATATCATTGGATAATCCACGTCATTCCATTGTAAACATAACCAAGATTGGATTATACGGTGATGATATTGGGAGTCTTTGGTCTGGTGATAGTTCCAATTCATCTGACAGTTTCAATGAAAAGGTCAAAAACATAATGGACAACAGAAGATCAAGACATAAGGGACTAATGAGAAAGTCACATAACGCAGATAACTTATCATTATGTTACAACAACTTCATTGAAAATGCCAACGGTGATACATTAATAACAACCAACGGTAGGGAGTTTTCTCCAGTTAGCCATGAATTTGCAGATTACACTCATCAAACGATATCTATATCTAATAGCTCTCAATATGGAACCGTCAATGATTCCTTTGATTTTGAGTTGGCAAATACACACAATAATCCATTTTCTGACAACTATAGATTATCACCAAGATCTAAGACTATCGACCTATTCAGTGATGATCTGGACGAGAATTTTGAAATTGGAGAAGAAATCGAGGAAGAAGAAAGTGTTGCTGACATATATGTAGCAGAACTTGACGACCTCGACGAAGAATTATATAAAAATCTAATGGGAACAATCAAGGGAAGGGACCCTAATGATCCACTTTCAGTCGAAGCCAAAAAATTGATGGCACAAATTGGTAAACAATACCCTAATACTGATATCAAACCAAAGGTTGACATGTAAGCATAAAACCATTTATTGACTCATTCTATTTCAAGAACGTGCTTTTAACCCCACGCTTAACATTGACACAAAAAATATTACTTATACTCACACAATTATACATTCCTTCAACATCATATAATAAATTGCATTTACTCTTTATAATACCCAGTATAGAAAAACATTCACATATATACATATATATATTTTTAATCTATTACAACTAAAATTAATCATTAAATTGGTTCATGACATCCACATTCTGGATGATTTTATATTATCGAATCTTCCCATGTGAGCACCGCTTATGAAACGGCGGAAGCAAAAAAAAATATAAATTTTCTGATGTCAAAAGCCGGTCATCTTATTTATTTAATTAAAGATCCATCTTGCCAGGAAGGCAGGTATTACAGGTGACATATTTAGTGAAGAAGGCTATCTGGTCAGTCACTCTAAGTGAACAAACTAAAACTCTACGTAAATTTATTGAAAGGTTAATCTTACATATTTTCCTTCTTTCTACATGACCAAAGAAACGAAAGTTACTAAAAAACAAGGAAGGTGGAGAAGAAGCTATAAGGCATGTTTAAGTTGCCGAGCTAGAAAAGTCAGATGTGATCTGGGTCCTTTTGATAACCCACACCCTCCACCTTGTACAAGATGCAAAAGAGAGCAGAGAGAGTGTCTATTTACATCAAGGAACAGAGAATCGAAACATATTGTATCCGAAGATGTTTCACCTGTTACAGATTCTGTTATCTCATCAATGACCGAATCTGCCACCATCTCAAAAGCTGATAGTAACAATAGTAATATTAGTGAACCAACAAATGTAAATGTGAATAATAATATAACTAGACAAAATAATATGGCTCTCTCTAATGTAATCACTAATGACACTAGTATTATGATATCAACTGATAACAACAATAATAAAAACACCATAAAGACTACAAGAAGTAATACCAGGAATGATAATGTTAGCGGAGAGCCCGTCAAAGGAACATCTTCTATTAATGGAAAATGGGGACTAGGTGTAACTTCTATGCAGAATACTTTGGAATTTCTGGCTAATGCGGCAGGTAGCGTTGCACAAGAGAAACAAAAAGGCACAGGAATAACGCAGGTCAACCGACATGTAACTCAACTTGAAACAGGTGCGATTCATCACAGCAAAGACTTATCTGGTAGACCGACACCTTTCCTTGATCCTTCAGATGAAAATATATTTGCACCACTATTACAAACATCTGGTTCTCAGAGACCAGCTTCTACTTTAATGGAAAAAGTACGGAGTGTAAGGCCCCAAACTGCTAATAAATTATCACATGTCGATTATATAGGTGACAATAGTTTACTCTCTGAAAGGGAAGCTATTGAATTGATTGATGCCTTTTTTTTGTCGATGCATCCTTATTTTCCAAATATCCCTATTCAATTACACGATGCCCAAGAATTGGCAGAGTACCCAATATTATTATGTGCCATACTAACAGTATCATCACGATACCACTCATTTACTGAATTCGGACTTAATAATGGTGACGATAATAAGCGTAATATAGATGTACATGAGAAATTATGGAGTCATTGCCAATGGATGATATCCCAAACAATATGGGCTGAAGCAAGTACAAGGTCTATTGGTACTGTCCTAGCGTTTATAATATTGACGGAATGGAACCCCAGACAAATCCATTTCAAAAAAGCTGATTATGCTAATAATTTATACAAGATAGTTGAAAAGAATGACAAAGAAATACCTACGGGTATTGGTGCAATTAGACGTAGTGACAGAATGGCTTGGATGTTTACAGGTACTGCTGTTAGATTAGCACAAGACATGGGTTTTATTGAGACCAGTACGAAAATATTTGTTGCTACACACATATCCGATACCTTTTCAAGCATTAATTTGAATCAACGACCTGTGCTTGCGGATACTTTCAGTGGAACTAGTCTAGGAATGAATAATACTAGGGCCTCGGGTTATAAAACTGATTTAACTAACGTGGATAATGGGGTAGGGAATGAGAAATTCTTCCTGGATGAAATCTTAAAAAATGATGACAGTAAAGAAAGATGGAAAAATGTTTTAACAAATTCTGGAAATAGTTCGAACGATCAGAATTGCCCATTGACTGATCTTGAAAGGGAGTTTCTGAATGATGAATATACCCTATATTACTCCAACAAAGGTGATGATATATATGAACAATTTACGCCTTTGCCATTTGCACTGAATTTCTCACATGCTCAGAGAGCCAAAATAGAATTGGTCAGAATAACTCTGGTGGCTTATGAAACAATCTATTATGATCAAGGGAAAAAGAAAATGTCTTCAAACGATCAAGTACATAACTTAGCTGTTCTTGACATCCTTTCTCCTCTTTTAGATGGATGGTACGGAAATTATCGTGACCTACTGAAACCTGTACCAGAGATATCATATGACATCAACATTAGAAAGAATAAGAGAGCCGTGTATCAATTGAGCCAAATAATTAATCGTGAGAGTATCCTTTCAGATTACTATTATTGCCAATTATACATATATTCTCTTGCATTACAAGCTGACAATAAAGAAGGTTGCAATGGAAAATTAAGAATTAATGAGATTATAAAAAGTGCGAAATACGTTGAACTGGCATATGTTGCTGCCAAAGAAATCTTAGACTCAGCATCAAGAGTACATAAGATAAAGATGTTGAAATACATGCCAGTTCGTTGGGTAATAAGAGTCGTCAGATCCGTTTCATTTATGGTGAAATGTTATTTAACATTGACTACCACTAATGGCGCTCAAAGTAACGATTCACAATCTATCCTTAAATTATGTTGTATCTCACTAGATGAAACTATTAATATAATCAGAATAGCGGCTTTAATCCTTAAAGAAGCTACCCCTGATGAACTCCATCTATGCGTTAGATATTCGGCAATATTACTTTATCTATGTAAAGAATTGAAGTTAAAGAAGAAAAGAAATCAAGACTTACTACTTTCTCGTGGTGTCATCGTCAATGAAGGTAATTTAACTGAGAGAACCAAAGTTAACCTGAATTTTAAAAATAATGTAAGTAATGTCGCAATGAGTTCATCAAATGTTGGTAATAAAGTTGGGACCAAAAATATCTCCACAAATGTTACAAAGGGTGATGATATTCCTGATCCTAAAAACACTCTACCACACTACACTGGGAATAACTCGTCTAATTTTAGTTTAATAAAGGTTAGCAACGAAGATGAAAATAATAATCCTAATTATAGGGATATTACCAATTACCAAACAAATTCAGATTTAGAGCCCAATACTAGTATACTTAACAGTGTCGATTATAACAACAGCAAAGATAACATAACATCCCACGCGAACATTACCATTTCGGATAACGATGCGGGATATTTCCAGTCGTTACCGGATCAAGTCATCGACTGGTTCGCCGTTAGGGATGATATTGGGTTAGATTTTGTAGAACCTTGGACTCAAATGATAGAACAACAGTATTTGCAAAGCAACAATGATGTATTTTCTGAAATCGAGAATCAACCCTTCTAGGTTCAAAAAAATAATTGTTCTGGAGAAATTAAGATCACAAACTCAAACGGTAGAATAGAGATGACTTTCGAAATGAAAAATGACAATGAATATATATATATTCATCAAAATAAGAACAACAAATAAACGGCCTTTCGATACTTACAGCCGAAATGTTGACATTCCATATATTTCTCTATTAACTATTTTCATATATTCAAATTTCGAGATTACTACTATACACACACCAGAGCGTAATATATATATATATAACAGAAAGAACCATTTCCAATAGTTTCTTCGTCGTATTTGGGTGCAATAAACTTTGTCTTGATAACCAAATATCTCACTTTGCCTACGAGAATCTCGTTGGTATGTGGCATAATAAAAGTGGGGTACGGGCGTTTCTGTTGCCGATGTGTTCTTTTTTCACATTAGTTTTTGATATGTGCGGTAATTTCTTAGGACACCAAGTGCAGGATTTTCAAATAATTAATACTTGAGATAGCAATTAGATAATCGTTTACTAATGAGAATGTGTTTGTTCTAATGGATTGGGATGACGATTGAACTAAATCCACGGGATGAACCGGAGATATATATGAGATACTAGTACCTGTTTACTAATATTATTTTGATCAAATTCGACTTCGGGGATATTTGAACCGTCGTATTTCTATTTCTTAAGTTTTTTATAGTTATTTTTTTTATTGTTGATGAATACAATACCATATGCATAACGATAGGGATTACATAATTTTCAATGGAGTTTCTATTAGATATATCTCAAGCAAAAATTTGTTCAGAAAAATATGAGGTTTTCTTTCTTTCTTTAAAATAACTATATATATTGTAGTAAGGAGAAGAAAGGAAAGAAAAGGAACACTTTTCAACTTACATATATAGCTGTAAATTTTGTTCATGACATTAAATGTAAAACATCAAAACCGATATCAAAGATTACTAGGAACATAGTTTTTGTATCAAACAGAAATACCAGGGTTCAAGTTTTATTGGTGTACCATTATTTACCTTGCGATTATTTTTTTTTTGCATTGTCCTTTAATTTCACTCCTAAAACTATTTTGGAATATGAATTGTAGTACTGAAGTAGAGACACAGCAGATGCCAAATGGTTTATGGTCGTGGTACTTATCAAACCTTAAAGAAGGGACCTTTGAACAGATTGTAGCTGATGAACAACGATTGACCAGAGTAGAAAGGGAAAACACTTCATCTGCTGTCAATTTGATTATATCTGTCCCAGAGACTTCAGTTTCGCCGGATACGATAAATATTCTTACAGAAATTTTTGAAAAGTATATCCCAGATAATTCTGTCGTAGATTTAGAAGAGACCACAACTACAAATGAACATTTATATGTTATCAGGGATACTTATAATAAATTTCTTTATAAATATAGGATAGAGTCTATCAAGAATGATCTGCTACCCTTAATTAAACCATCGCAATTACAGTTAAAATTACATCAACCTTCACCACCTATGTCTGACGAAAATGAGAATAGTCAACTTTTGACTGAAAACTACATGGGACCAATTTTAAGTGATATAAAAAATGAGATGATTAGAGTTAGTGAAGACTCAGAATACTCCGATGATACAGAAGATGAAGATAGTGGTGCAATCATATTAAATTTTACTAGGAAAAGTCGATCTGGCTCAAGACCTAATTTCGACAAAGAAGATTTTTTTACACCTTTAGAAAGTGAGGTTATATCAATTAGTAGTTTTGAAAATAATCTCACAATGGATAGTGACTTAGGTAGACTGGAAGAATGTTCTTCCTTGAAAAGAGTTTCTGCAAATAATGGAAGTTCAATACTTGACAGAATAGTGACTTCAAATAAAGCTGATTTAAAATTAGTTGGTGCGATTTGTAAGGGTGGAAGGGAACCACATTCCTTTTCAACTGCTATTCGTCAAGGTTTTGGTGAAGACTGGGTACTCTATGATGATGACTTCGATTTGAATAATTTAGAATATTGCTCATTGGAAGAAGTTCTCTATGGAGATAGAGAGGTAACGACACTCATCTTCACAATAAATTTATCATTAAACTGATTCAGGTTAGAATCAATTAAAACAGCATTGCAAAAATTAGGGGAATATTTATATATGTAGACATCAGTAATTATCAATTATATAAATATCGGTATAACTACATTCGGAGAAACGTTTATGTGGAAGAATAAACAAAAAACAATAAAGAATTGATTATTTCATTAATGGTACAAGAGGATTTTATTTCTCTCTCTCTCTCTCATTTAGAACTCACTGAGAGTCTGATTTAGAAGAGCATGGGGCATACATGACTTGAGTTATAAATTTACCTGCATATCTTGTCGTACAACCAACACAAATAATCTCATCTTTAATTGAACTTGTCAATAGATGATTCAAGTTAACATGCGGTATTATATGGTTAACCTCGTTGTTAAAGTTTTTATTCAAATAATTTGAATTCAAATAAACTGGCAATTCTGCAACCTTAAACTTTGTTAGGAAGAATTTCTCTGCTTCATCCGCATTCATCTTCGCAACTCTCTGCATGTTGGCAAACAATTCATCTTGATTACACTCTACAACTTTGGATAATGTCATATCAAATGGTGCACTTACATCAACTGGCTGGGATAGAGTTCCAGTTAAATCTGTGTCGAATTTAAATAGTTCTGGAATTTCATTACTATACGCTGGTTCTTTTGGAGTTAAAGGTTGTAATGCATTGAAATAATTGGCAATTCTTAAGGTTGAACCGGACGATTTATTAATCATTGAGTTTGACCTACTAATACCCGCATAATCGGTTAAAGAAGCCGTTGAATATGTCCTCTGGGCGTTATTCTTACTATTATCATCATGTAAGTTTACTGAACTGGAATTTATCTTATCATAATCACGGTATGGTTCAATTTGTCCATATCCAGGAAGAACCTCAAACCAATTAACTACACTACCTAAAGTATTAGTTGCTGTTGGTAAGTAGTTAGAATGGGTTAAGTTACCGTTAATAGAAAACTGGAATCTGTAAATACCTGGTGGTAAACACAACCCTGGTAGAAACCATTCTTTTTGTTTTGGATCATAAATCATATGCAATCTACATTCTTTCTTATCGATGTCGTGCATTTCATAGTGCGGATGAACAGCTAGTAACGTAGAGACTATTTCCTTTGAGATGACATAAATTTTAATGTCAGCAATATCAGATATTTGATCTCTCCATTTCAGAATAACTTCAACATCTTCCTCGTCCTCATCCATATAAGAGTCAGTTTCTGAGGAATAAGATGACTCTGAAGTAATTGTCTTTTTAATTTTTAATTTTTCATTTTCTAAAGTAGTGGAAGGGTTCGTTTGAGATATTTCAATTTGTTCAGATTTCTTTATAGCATCAACTTCTTGTCTTCTCCTTAGGGATTCCTTGAAATCCACGTCACTATTATTGTTATTAGTGTTTAATGAATTGTCACGTTTATAAACCTCATTAGCTTTATCGTTTTTAATTTGTGCATCATTATTATACAATTTCATCATAATTGCTGCAGTAGCAGATATCTTTTGTTTTTCCTTTGGTGTAGTAGATTCCATGACTGGTTCTCTTTTCGTTTCCTTTGATGATGTCATTCCTAATTTACTACTACCAATATTCCCACTTGACATGGAGTCGTTTCTTTTCCTTTTCATGTCACGTTTAACCACATTTTGAAAGATAGCTTGATTAATTAGTTTATCCTCATTTTGTAAGACACCTGCATCTTCATCAATACTATTACTATTCTTATCACTCGTCAATGGGAAATATTCATATTGGTATGGGTGACTTTGTTTCTTACCATAAGGGGTTCCATTAATAATGTTATCATCCACTGTTGTCCCAGCAGAGTGAGGAATCGTTATATGATTATTATACATTGATCCCGATGTCGAGTTTACTGATGCAGCGGGAGTCATTGTTGTATCTGTTGTATCCAATAAATTTTGTTTTAAGGACATTATAGTTGGATTATCATTATCATTATTATTATCATTATCATTATCGTTATCATCATCATCATCATCATCATCTAAAGTTGTTGCAGGGGCAGTATTAGATGCAGTATTATCTAAAGCAGTTTCATCTGTTACTGTATTTACCACGCCTGAACTATCCATAGGAACTTCTTCAGTCTTTGGTGTCAATACATGATCTGTATGTTGTACAGTCGGGTCACTATGACCTGGGTTAACCAACGAGATGGTATTATTAGTGTCTGTATGAAGTGATAAATTTGCCATATCTTCATTAATATTCCTTGTGGAAGATTCTTGAGGTTGAGTACCTTCTTGTTCTTCTTGTTTTTTATTCAATGAAAAATGTCTTTTGAAGAAACCTTTATAGTCTCTGTGATGATTATGATGAGGTGATTTTGTTGGACTTCCTGTTGTTGATGATGAACTCGTTGACATTATTAAGGAAAAAGGGATAATGATGTTGTCAAAAGGGAGCAGAGAAGCAATGCAATGCAAATAGTAGTGATAGTAGTAGTAATATCAACGTTTTTATATAGGATAAACAGAATCCAGTCTAATTTATATCAATAAAAAATAATGCACGATCAATACGATATAATGGTTAATATAAAATGTGATCAACACACTAAAAAGTCACCAATAATAATATTATTAAACGGATACAAGTTAATAATCAAAAAAAAAAAATATGTTGACAATATATCAGGAGATCTACCACGAATAGTATATTGGAGAAGACCTAGTCAACTATTTTTTATCTTTGTGTGTCTATTTTCGAACTTGTTTAACTTTAAAGGAAAATTAATACCGTATTCAAATTTTCCTATAGGAAACAATGTAACGATTAATGTATATGAGTGAAATAAACAAACAAACAACCAAACCAGAATTAATTCAAAATACAGACATGCACTAGAATCACAATGCTGGCAACTATAACTTAAACGTAATTCCCATGGTTGTAGCCTCTTCCTAATCCAAAATAAAAATTATTTCACTTTGCTAATCGATCATCGTCAGCAAACCTCTCTCCCCCCTCTCCCCACGCCCACACAAAATTTTCAATTGCGGACAGAAAAGAAGCGTTGTCGTTGTTTGCGGTACCTTCCAACGGGAGCTGAGAGAGATTCGCTTTCGGTACTGCCGTTCTGGGGCGCTTGTTACGGGTTGGCGATCACAATTGTGAGTGCCTTGGCAAAGGATACCCAGTTGAGCAGTCGGTGCCCATTAGAGGTAGGCAAATGAGCCCTTTCATGTATGTATATATGTATTCGTGTCTATTTATATATTTGTGTGTGGATGGCTAGGACAATATTTGTTTCCTCAGGGCAGTGTCAAAGTCTCTAGATTTGATCGTTATGCCTTCGTCCGAGTAATTGATCTTTGTCATCAGTTCGTCACACAGATTGTCGATATCCACAGCGGAATATTTGGGTAATGTGGTGATATGTCTCCATAGATCGGCACATTTCATTGTATTGCCAGCATTGTCATATGGTAATACCACCTTATTGCAACTTTTACCATCGCAATCTGCTGCACATGCTGATGCAACTGTGGAGTCGCCTGTGGCCATGAAGTTCTTGTCTCTAAGGATAGAGTGTATGGATTCATCGTTGATGATATGTCTTGTAAGAAGCTCACATTTAATAGGTTTGCCATTGTTAAAAACGGGATGCTCATGTTCATGCTCGTTTTCATCCTCATTATGATGACATGCACAATCTGGTGTGGGTTCAGAACAACTTGCATTGTCAGGAATATGCTCTCTGAATAAAACATTGTCCTCCATATCAGGGAAAGCTAACGAAGTGTTTAAGAAAGACATGAACTGAGGTCCGTTACCATCATTTGTGCTAGTACTAGTCTTATTATTATTATTGTTATTATTATTATTAGCATCACTAACGGTTGTCTTCATTTGTGGAGGTACGTCAAATGCATATTGAATAGCTGCCAGATCATTCCCATCAACAACACTGGATTGCGTGCTTGGAATACGATCTGATACCGATGCTGTAAAGTTGTTGTTCCATGTATTACTCAAATTGTTTAATGTGAATTGAGGAATAGTTTGTCCAAATGCACTCGATTTATTGTTATCTATTGGTGTTGCAGTAGTAGCAGTAGTAGCAGCATTATTATTACCAATGTTACCATACATTGAAAATATGTTAGTGTTGTTACTTATATCAGGGAAACGATTAGTCATATTGTATTCAGAATTAATATCAGAATGACTTTTTGTGCTGGCGGATAGACTAATATCGTTGTTATTATTACCAAATTGATAAGAAGTGTCAAATGAATAGGCTGCATTGAACAAATCATCAATGATATCCATATTACTACCAGCACTGCTGCTGCCACTGCTGCTGCCACCATTACAACTGTTGCTGTTGCTGTTGCTGTTGCTATTATTACTATTACTATTACTATTGCAGCCTCCCGAACATGCACCACTGATATTGTTATTATTCGATACCCCAGTTGTGTTCATATAGTTGTTATTACCCATTGCTGCTGCAATATCTTCTGCTGCGGCAGCCGCAAATAAAGATTGTTCAGTAATACCCTGGTTATTATTACCATTGTTCGAATTTATCGACATCGGAGAATTCGATGTATCTGGTGTATATATTGGTTCTGGCTTAATACCGATGGGTTCATCTCTTTTCAAATTCACTGGAAGAACTTCGGTTTGTTGAACTCCATGAGGCGATGATAACGTTGTTGTTGAAGCATCTGTTGATTGAATACCCTTTGGATTATCTAAATTTGCAATATTTTCATCTTCTTGAATATTTTGAATTCTTAATTCTTCTTTAACAATATTATTTCTTGTTAATAAATCCAAAACTTGTAAATCCTTTTGAGATTTTGGTCTAAATTTTGTAATTTCATTAATTAAATCATTCAAATGATTCTTTAATAATTCACTTTCATATTCTGAGTGTTCATTAATCTTTTCCAAATTTGATATTTTACTTTCTAACGATTTCAATTTTTGTTCTTTACGTTCTCTAAAGGCTCTTTGAGCTGCTCTATTCTGTGCTGTTCTTCTATTCTTGGCTTCTGTATCAATTTTTTTCCTACCAGGTCTGCCTACTTTCCTTTTAGGTTTCTGCACTGAAGCATCATTACTTATTGTATCTGTATTCATGTTCTTCGTAGTAGCGGCCATGTTTACTGACCTATATATTACTGTTATGGATCTCTTTATTGCAACTAATGAGAATATATCCTAAATAAACAGTACCAATATCTCTATATGTTTATATAGAGAAAGTAGATCTTTTGTTCCTTACGCATCGTATTATATCATCGCACCGCGTTAAGACACTCGCAAAATATTTTCAGTCATATTTTCGGGTGTCCGTTCTTAGGAGAGACTCGTGATTGATAGATGGAATATACCGTTGATACCACCAGTGAATGTCTTATAGATTATACTTAAGTATATATATATACATATATATATATACTGATTAAAATAGCTATAATTATTAATTTATTATTGTATTTTCTTGCAAAAGTGGTATCATAGGGTCTTAAAGATTAGAAAAGCTAGTGGACCAATGTAAAAATATATAAAATTACCCTTTTCATGTGTAACATAAGAACCGAAATTCTTACCGACAATCACATGCCAAGTATTACCATATTTACTATCTAATTGATGTTTAATACTAGCCGCGATCTCTCTTTCTAGATCGCAAGTATTTAGTGCATCGACACTAATCTTAAATATATCTTCTTTCAATTCATCAGACTGTATATAATATGCAATAAAAAAGGGGAACGGTTAGTAAAAGAAAAGCATTGAAGTTAAAATGATAGTTTCATCAGGAAAATCATATAAAAGTAGATTGTGTTTTTTAAAATACATACAATATCAGATGCCTTTAGGACTGCTGGAGTGAAAAAAAATTCAAATGTGTATATTGGTCTAACAACAACTATAACGGTCCTTATTATAATGTCAAAGAACAAAATAATAGTAGTCAGTAGCGGTATTATCAGTAGCAATAGCAACAATGTCTGTTAGTCAAAAGATTTATTAATTTATGCCCACTCCTCCCCGACCCTCATCTCTTGTTATTTTTTTTTACAAAATATTATACATACGTTCCTGCTGTTTTGATTCTGTACTCATTCTTTGCTTAAATTGTCTTTATTTTGCTAATACACAGATATATACAATAATCTTACCCAAAGCTTCAACTTATACTGTTGACAACCCTTTATTCAAATACTGAACTTAATCCACCTTGCCTCGATCTCATTTGATGGTTGTAACACAGAGAAAGAAAAGGTCAACATCCCATCAGGCTTTCCTCCCCGCGCCCATCACTCAAAATGCCCGGTATTTCGACCGTCGCGCGCCGTGAATTCAGAAAAACTGAAATTTCCCGTTTTTGCACCTAAAAGGAGAGCTGGATGTGAGTGTGGAGCTGTATTGCATTACCCTCTCGCATCGCCACTCACTAGCGCACTGGAAGTGGGACGGTAGCCCTATTTTTCGATATTGGGAGAATACTGGATATTTTTTGCCACCCTTTCCCCCACTGGAATGCATACACTCTTGCACATTTATATATCATTAAAGAAAGAATCATCAAGGTAGTATATCCTATATTATCTTATATCATTATCTCCTCACAAGCTGTGTCGTCAGTTTGCTTTGTTTTACCAAGTAAAGAAATAATATCATGTCTAACCACGAAATTGATACTATATTGAGTACTCTACGTCTAGAGGCGGATCCAGAACTATCTCCTTTATTTCAAGAGTTTGAATCCTGTTTTGAACAAAAACTATGGCATCAACTGACTTTGAGTTTGAAAAGCTTCTTTGAAGATGAAAGAGCCATTCCTTTACGTCTGAGGTTGTACGATACATTCGTCTCTAAATTTATTGATAAGATTAATCAATTGAGTGTGATCGAATTCTTATTGTTGTCCTTAAAGAATAATTCCAATTATGATGAATCGATAAACTATTTGAATCAATTGAAGGACGTCTTTAAGACTACTGATGAAAAGAAAACAAGAAATGATGGGTTACCAAATCATAACGATGGCAATCTATTGATTGATATTGAAATTGCAAGAATATACTTATTCCAAGGGGAATTAGTGAAAGCAAGAGATTCTCTAGATGAATTTAATAAGATTCTAGAATCGATTGATACTTTACCATTAATTCTAGTTAATACTTTTTATTCGGTGAATGCTTTATATTATAAATTAAAGAAAGATTTTAACAATTTTTACTATACTTCTTTATTATTTTTATCTACAATGGATAAAGATTATGAAATGGATTTGACTTCTCAAGAGAATAGAGAATTAGCATTCGATTTAAGTATTGCTGCTCTATTAGGTGATAAGATTTATAATTTCGGTGAATTACTACAACATCCGATAATGTCAAGTATTTCAAATAATATCGAATTCGATTGGTTACTGAAATTATTAACAGCTTTAACAAATGGTGATTTTGAAACTTTCGATTCTATACTTAATTTACAAATTCCAAAGACTGCGATATTGGCTGAACATGAACCATTCTTAAGACAAAAGATTTGTCTCATGACTTTGGTCGAAAGTGTATTCTCTAGAAATATTAGAACTTTATCTTTCGATGATATTGCTATTGCTACACATTTGACTAAAGATAATGTCGAACATCTTGTAATGAGATCTATAAGTTTGGGACTATTAAAGGGTTCTATCGATCAAGTCAATGAAATCGTAAGTATCACTTGGGTTCAACCAAGAATCATAAGCTTCAACCAAATTGAAAAAATGAATGATAGATTGTATGAATGGAATGATCAAGTATCAAGATTAGGTGAAAAATTAGAAGATCGTGGAAGATCTATTTGGGTGTAAATCATCATTAATATATATATATATATATATACTTACATATACAACAAATAGAAATTGTATCGTTTTATTGTTTGTCTCTTTTTTTAAAAGTGAAGTACGAATATACATAAAATAATATTTATATATATTTATTTATTTAACAACGGTATATGCTTTAATACATCATCTAAATGATATTCTTAGACTTGAAGAAGTCTCTTAAGTATTTTAATTGAAGAACACCGAGACAACCTAGAACAACAATGATTAATAGAGAAAACTTAGTGACTCTGGAGTTTGTGGATTCATTAGTATCTCTTAATCTTTCTTCTCTGTTTTTCAAATAAGCTAATTCATCAACAATTTCATCTGTTAATTCTTCAATTTTACGTAATTCTAATTCAATTGGCTTTAATTTATCATTAGCACTAATGGAATTCCAATCACGAGCTTCAGAACCAGTCTCGATATCCAACTCAACAGATCTACTCATAGCAGCACCCTTGATTTGAGCCATGTTCTCTAAACAGATATCCAAGGAAGTAGTAGCTTGAGCTGTCAAGGCAATACGAATGTCACCCGCAAAATCTCTCTTGTTACGGTATTCGTTTCCGACAGAGTCACGAACGTATAGATTTAACATTTGACCATCACCGACGGAACCATCAGAGAAAAGATTGATGACCACTAGTTGACCTTGTTGAACGAAATCACGAACACAGACCAATTCAGAATGATGATTGGATGGAATGTCGAAATGTAGACCACAGATCAACTGGGCAAAGACAGCTAGTACAATAGATAAACCTAGAAATTGCATCTTCGATATATTCTGTTCTTTTATTAAATATTTTCAAACAATGAGATTATGAGAATGAGTAGATTTTCTTTTTTATTTCTCTTTATTTTGATTTGAAGATCCTAATTTCAGTAAAATGGTATTCACTCAGTTACGCCAAACAACAAAAAAAAACAGTCTTTGAAAACCTTTTATGCTTTATAAAAGTACTACAGTATTTAATAGTTACTATGATATATATATTTATATGTAACAAATTCACTGAATTACAAAGAATTCAATGGTTCAACTCACCAGAATGTAAATAACATAACGTTCACGTTAGAGAAGTGCTTTCCAACTGAAAAATTCCACCAATAATTTGTTCACCAAAAAAATCCTTTAAAGCGCGTTTCACTGCTTCTCGCTTGGTTTCTTTGCAGACAAACACGGAGGGACACGTAAGAAAATACTTTGACTTTTTGCTATATTTATATAAGAATATGTCTCTAGTTAGTGACATATGGATGGGATGGGGGACACAGAGCTCAATAGAAGTGGACCTTTTCCCAGTAACAAGTTATCTTGTCAATTTTGATATTCTAATATTTACATGAATATATACTTAAATGCTCTAAAATTATGTAGATGGTATTGGATGACGCTAAATATGATAATCACTGTTCTACATTTACAATGTTCCATTGTGGTGCGACGGTCTTATTTTCAAGGATTGGTCCAACTACGACTTCGTAACCTGTCTGACCATTTAGATATTGATCAGTAACACGATCGATATCGTTCATCGTTACATCTAGAAGGTGTTCTCTCCTAGACTGTCTCATTTCGTCATTGATTCCATGATCAAAGTTCCAGATACCTTCGCCTCTTCTGCTCAATGGCGAATCAACCTCTTGGAATAAACGAAGTTTTGCATCGTTCAAATCTTCACTTTGTATTCCGAAGGATTTCTTGTATACTGCAATAGATTGTAATGGGTTCGGGTCACGATAACTGAAATAATTAAATGAACCATTGATAGCATCGTATTTTGCACCAGCACCATAAGCACCATTTTTCTCTCTAATTTCTTTGTGTAAATGTTTAGAACTTAACACACTGGATAAAATTTGTAAAGCTGCACCGTCCTTATTGATGAATGGAATATTAGTTGGTTTGGAAAGGGCTGTATGATGTGTTTGGAATGAAAAATTCAATAATGTTGGTTTCTTGTTTTCAATTAATGGGTAATTTTGAGTTTCTGAACCATTTACTGTTCTTCTATTATTTGCCTTTGCAAATTGTTCTTTAAATTTATCTAATTCAGAACTTACCTTTTCTACTTGAGTAGTTGTATCAGTAGTAATGAAGAATTGTAAATCTTGAGGATTGTGCTCTATAATAATTTCTTGTAATTGAACCATCTTATCTATTACCTCAGTTTGGAATTTCTCTGGATCATCGAGAATATTGGCCAGCTTTCCAATTAATTGTAACTGCTCAATACCTTGCAACGATTCGTTTATAGCATTTGTTTCACTGAAATGTGCACAAGCATAGCCCCTTGCAAAAACATGGCCAGAATCTGAAACTGAACTAACATTAGAAGAAGCCAACATTCTAATTAAAACTTTTAAGTTTTCACTATTGCTTTGGAAATCGGTTCTTAATAATAATTTCTCCCAAAACTCGACAATCTTATCTGTCTTTGAATTCAATGCCCAACCACTGAATAAGAAATTAAATTTTGGCTCAAGAGTCTTAGGGTCTGAGGTCACTGAATAATTGGCAGATATTCCACCTGTGTAAAGTTTTATTTTGTTCTCAATTTCACTGAATGGTTCATCTTTTGTCCCAAGACTTGTTAATGCGTCAACAAATAGGGGAATGTATGGGTAAAGTTCTAGAGGTATTTGATTGTTCAAAGTCTTCTTACCACGAATGTATGAAATCCCGTTTGTATCAGTGATACGTGCCATAATACTCTCATTATTCATCTCAATTGGGTATTTTTGGCCCTGTCTAGGGATATCTTCTAATTTCAATGAAGGTAAACATGATAAATCTTCAATTTTATTCTGCTTTTCATTTAAGATTTTACCACGTTCGAATATGATATTTTTATCAGAAGAATCCAAGGTTTGGATCTTCTTTTGTAATCTATTTTTCTCTTCATTCTCTAATTCACTTGAAAATGTTGAAGATCCCTCCATTGTAAATTGAAGTGTAGGTTTCTTGTAAATGTATTTTTTAATAATATCATAGAATAGGTTGTCGCCTCTAGCTTCCAAATCATTTCTAAACCTGTTTAAAGTCTCATCAAATAATAAGCCATTGAATGGATCGATGTTATTTGTCCATCCTGGGATGATAGAATATAGGATTTGTAAGCCAAAATCAGGTTTTTGATCTTTTTTACTCAATTCGATTTGTTGAATAATGGCTTCAATTTTAGTCTTATCGAATGGTGTTGCTAGTACTTCTTCAAATATTGTTTGTACCATATGTTTTAGACTAGTTGGATTCTCGATGCCTTGTACCCCAACTGTGAACATATTTACCGATGTGTTTGATTCAGCACCAGAATTCACAGAAAATTCATGACCTAATCCAGATTCAATTAATTTTTTATACATTATTGAGGATTGACCATCCATTAGAAGGTTTCCTAAAATTTTTAATAAAAATGTTTCATAGTGATCCTCAGGTGTTCCACAAATCCAAGTTAATGAACTTTTAAATTGTTTCTCTGATGGCAACATTGGATCAGTTTGTCCCTTTTTAGTCACCATCACGTCTTCCTTTAATTCTATTGGCATCAATTTGCCAATTTTACTGTTTCTCTTACCGAATAGTACAAATTCTTTATTTAATCTCTTCAAAGTATCTTCTAATGAAAATGTACCATATGTAAATGTCTTTGAATTTGAAGGATGATAATTTTTTCTTTGGAAATCCACCAGGTCTTCATACATCAAATCAGTAATCTTTTTGGGATCACCACCAGAATTATTTAATGATGGATAGATAGTCTGTTGAAATTGACTCCAAAAATAATAATCTGGGTTCGAAACTTGCCCTTTCATTTCATTATAGACAACACCTTTAAATCTAATATCTGATTTTTGATTTTCAATATCAGAATATTCCAATCTCCAACCTTCTTGATTAAAATCTTCTCTTTTCAATAAAGGATTCAAAGTAGCATCCAAATAAACATCTCTTAAATTTGCAAAATCTTTAACATTAGTAGTGGCAAATGGGAAAAATGTATAATCTTGTCCCGTCATCGCATTCATGAAATTAGCTAACGATTTATTCAACATCTTAAAGAATGGATCATGAACAGGATATTTTTCGGATCCACACAACGTAGTATGTTCAAGGATATGAGGTACACCTGTAGCATTTGGTGGATTTGTCTTAAATGCAATACTGAAAATATTATTTGCGTCATTCCGATCTATATGAATATGTTCAGCTCCTGTTTGTTGATGATATAAGTCCACTGCTGTCAATCTCAGTTCTGGAACAGGTAACACTCTTCTCACTTCATAACCATGAATAATTCCACCAATAGGGTATTTTCTTAAAATTTTAGCTTGCTCATACGTTGAGGCAAGTCTCTTGAATCGTAGCATTATAAGAACTGTACAGATATCTACGTTCAATATTCAGATCAAATATAGTTGCTAACAAAATACACTTTTACCACTAGTTATGATATAAAGATTCTCCATCCTGTATGTGAAAGGGTATTCGATGTGATCACTTTCTTAAATCCGTTTAAATACTAATTAATAAGCCCACAAGCACGTGACCATCTGTGCGGGTAACATGTGTGAACAATAGTAAATCATCTTCCAATCAATTGATACAGCAGGTTCCAATTAACTGTTGAGATTATTATCAAGCTCAAACCTGAGCTTATATATAAACTTACTAAGGTTGTAGGTAATTCAAGACCGTCTTAGTTACCAACTTATACGTTCATCACAAACATCACTGTGCACGATACGTACTAGAATCAGCCCTGGAACTTTTCAAGGAGGGAAAATTTTCATGTTGAGCATCATCCGTCTTGTTCGGTAAGGAAAAGGGAATTTATATATATATAAGAAAGTATTCACAAGAAAGGTTTTTTCTTTGTGAAATTATTTACATTTTTTGTTTCTTGTTTTATAACTTTATTCCTTTTTCTTTCTTGATAAATAAGAAGTACACTATTTTGGTTTTACTAAGTTTTGTTTTTTGTACAGGTATTAGTTAAGTTAAAATAAAATAAACACCCATTAATATATTTACCAAATATGTCTGAGCCAGTTGAACAACCCCCAGTTGAACAACCCCAAGTTGAAGAGCCAGTTGCTGCTCCACAAGTCGAAGAGCCAGTTGCTGCTCCGGAGGCCCCACAAGAACCTGCTGCTCCTGTCGATGAACCAATTGCTGCTCCACAAGAAACTATCCCAGAACCAATGGAAACCGATGCTGTAGAAGAACGTTCTATTCCATCTCATCCAGAACCTCAACCATACTACCCTCCAAATGATGCTCCTCGTCATGCTTATAGCCACCATATGGATCAAGATGGTGAATTGTCTACCACTAGATTATTTGTTAGACCATTCCCATTTGATGTACAAGACTCTGAATTGAACGAAATCTTTTCTCCTTTCGGTCCAATGAAGGAAGTTAAGATCCTAAACGGTTTTGCCTTTGTCGAATTCGAAGAAGCTGATTCCGCTAGTAAAGCTATCGAAGAAGTTAACGGTAAGTCCTTTGCTAACCAACCTCTAGAAGTTGTCTTTTCCAAGTTACCAGCTAAGAGATACCGTTTGACTATTAGAAACCTTCCAGAAGGTGTTTCATGGCAAGATCTAAAGGATCTAGCTCGTGAACAACAGCTAGAGACTACTTTCTCCAGTGTTAATACCAGAGACTTTGATGGTACAGGTGCTTTAGAATTCTCTTCCGAAGAAGTCCTAACCGACGCTTTAGAGAAATTGAACAACATCGAATTCAGAGGTTCCGTCATCACAGTTGAAAGAGATGACAACCCACCTCCTATTAGAAGAGGTAGAGGTGGTTTCAGAGGCCGTGGTGGTTTCAGAGGTGGTTACGGTGGCCGTGGTGGTTACAACAGAGGTGGCTTCGGTGGTCGTGGTGGCTTCGGTGGTCGTGGTGGCTTCGGTGGCCGTGGCGGTTTTGGTGGCCGTGGTGGCTTCGGTGGTCCAAGAGGTGGCTTCAGTGGTCCAAGAGATAACTACGGTTCCAGAGGTGGTTACGGTGCTCCAAGAGATAACTACGGTTCCAGAGGTGGTTACGGTGCTCCAAGAGATAACTATGGTGGTCCAAGAGGCGGTTTCGGTGGTCCAAGAGGCGGTTTCGGTGGTCCAAGAGGTGATTACGGTGCCCCAAGAGGTGACTATGGTGCTCCAAGAGGTGATTACGGTGCTCCAAGAGGTGATTATGGTGCTCCAAGAGGTGAGTATAGATCCAGAGATGCTCCACGTGAAAGATCTCCAACCAGGTAAATTAAATTTTAATAATTATTCGAAGAAATTGAATACGTTTTTCCAATTATTTTATTTTATTTGTTTAAGAGGTTCCCTCACAGTTCGTTCCCATTAAATTATTACACAATCTTATTTTTTTATATGTAACCTTTCCACAGATTATATTTTATTTTGTTATTAGAAAGAAGATAATAATGTTGTTCAGCTCATCCATCTATGATATTTTAATTATACTGTTGTTGTTATTGTCTGTTCTTACGAAATGAAATATTTATTAAGAAACAAAGAGAACAGAATATCCAAACAGAAATAGTACTACCATTGTACGTGTATTACATCATTTGATTTTTATTTGATTTTTTTATAATTCCTATCCATTATTAGTATTATTATTATTATTGTGGTTATTTCTCAACCCTTCCTTCATGTTTAAATATAAATACTTTATGAAATTTTAGAATTCCTTTCCCTCCCACTATTTTTAACTTTATCTAATGAAAACTAAACTGGAATAATTATATCATTCCATCGTAATATTACCTACTGAAACTCGTTCACCATTCTTAATTGTGTATGTATAGCAAGAAATAGAAATTTCCACGTTCCAGTACCTTGACAATGACGTATCATGAACTAAGTTGATTTAAGATTTTTGGCGGTTGTATTGTTATTAAATTATTTGCTTAATCTCTTATTACTTAGAATTTTTTTTTTACTNTTTTTTTTTTTTTTTATTATTATTTTGAATTCAACCAATTAACTATTTAAATTATATACTTTTATGTACTATTATTAATTAATACTTTTGTTGATCCCCTTAATTTATCTTTAACTTGATTAAATAAAAGATGCGTTATGCATTTTGTAAGAATGTCATGTTCAAGTTTTTACATATATAACAACTCAGAAAAGTGATAATAACTCTTTTAAAAGGTTGAATATTTTATTCACTGTTAATGGAAGATGGATGAGATGTTCACCATAAACAAAATTATTGTTAATCTTACTTTTCTATTATTATTGATTTAAATACCGTGCATCATGATGTTCAAGAGCTATTTTTCACAAAGTATAAAACCGAATATGGAACTGTTAAAAATTACGCCATTCACGAAAATATCTTATAATATCTAGTTCCCAGGGTTTGAATGATAATATCATTAATTCTTAAAAGCTAATCACTTCTATCAGGATTGCATTGTGAGTCACTACTTGAATAATCACAGTTTACCATATCATACAATGTCTACTTTAAGTCTTCGGAAGTGGGTATGTGCCATTTTCGTTCTCACGTATGTCGTTATAGGTTTACCATTATGGGATAGGTTGACAAATATATATAGAGCACCTTTACCACGAGACTATATTAAATCCTTACATGAAAATAAGTTTTATGATGTACATGTAACAATTCCAGTTTATATTAGATCAGACGTTTATAAGTTCCCTGACATTCATGCAGCAACTCAAATTCAAGTGAATCATTTATTAAACAGTAAAAAACAAAACGTACAATGGTCGTTAGAAATCCTCCTATTTAATGAGACTTTCATAGAATTAGAGAAAGCACAAGGTAGAGAATATCATATTGTGACTTTACAATTAGACGAGTTTGTCGGTTATAATGCTGCTTATGATTCGAAGAATACTGTTGTCTATTTCGATGATCCCACAGTAGCTAGAAATGATTTACCTTTCTTCGTCGCCCAAACACTTGTTGAGCATACATTTAATGTCGAATGGGGTTATTTATCCAATGGCGATTTAATGCATAGTGAACACAACGCAGTTGCGGTCAATTATAATCCAGAAATCCATTTATCGATAAATTTGTTGAAGGGTGATGGTTCACCTGTCGATTGGGAAATAGAAGAAACTTTGAAGACTTATTTTACCCCATTTAGAAGATTTTTATCGCCATTAGTTAATTTTACTGTTGATACCTCGGTAGTTTATTTTAACGATTTGAATTTACATTCTCTGAATAATACAGATAATATCACTTGGACAGATGTTAGTCATTCTATTGATCTTTCGGAATTATCGTCAATGAACTATTTCTCAGAAGACTCCGCCTTGAATTTAGCGATTGTATTCCCTAGTAAAGAAACTAATCCAGAAGGTTTTTCATTTGTTAAGGTTGATGGCGAACAAATGTGGGAAAGTTTCATTGTACCTCAATGGGGTGTCCTTGTCATTAACAAGATGCCTCTGGAGGCTAATACTGTCGTCTCTAAGGATTATTTGGACGCAGTTTTGTATAAATTTGCAAATGATTTGTTTGAACTGTTAGGGTTGTCCACACAATTTGACAGTTTATTTTCTCCTGTCATTACAATTGATTCCTTTAAAAGAATAAGGGCATTGCAAAATATGAATAAAAGTGTGGAGACACTTTGGTCATTGATTAAACTAACAGAACAATTTAAACAAATGGCTATTCCTAGGGATGTATTGGAAAAAGTTAAAGAAGTATTGGATATTAGATTACAGATAGTTGAGATTTTGAATAACCCTGCTAAAGGTGACGATCTAAGTTGGGATGAAGCTTTGAATTTAAGTAATAAGATGGTTCAAAGAAGTGAGGAAGCTTTTTTCGATGGTCAAATGTTAAAACAAAATTTTTTCCCCCAGGAACATAAATTAGCTGTGTATATGCCTTTAATGGGACCTATCACTATTGTACTATTCACAGGATTTGTTTCTTTGTTCAAAGAAACTGAGTCAGGATCAAAAGAAAAGAAGGAATCTCTTTCTGAAGAAGAAAAGAAGGAGGTAGAAGAAACAAAAGCTGTAGGAGCCATAGAGGGAGTGGATGAAATAAATTAGATTTTATTGAAAATGTAAGAGGAAAGTAGTATGCTTTTATAACTTATATATATAATTCATGCATAATTCATTTGCGGAGTTGTGATTAGCAATAATATAAAACATTCTTGACAGAATTTTTATTATGAAATTGTACGAATTTAAAATTTTTCATCGGCATTGCATATAAAACTGTATTTTATTTAGCAATGGAATGTTCTTGTAATGTGAGGTATAGGAAATTAATTGTGTTCGTGATCTGAAGCTTATATAGTAGAATTAGACTTGAATTCGTTCATTGTTAATTGTTGATGTACGGGGATTGGTACAAGCTTAAACGTGATTAGTTAAAGTAAAACAAATATTTTATATCAATCCTTTATATTATTTATAAGTCGTTTCTTCTTATTATTATATATAATTTTGTAGAGAATATAAGATAGAGTGTTTGCCTCTATTAGTCTCTTCAAGTTTTAATTTATATAATTCGGACATTTTATAATATGATAATTGATCGGTCTCTTTTTAATATATATAAGTTACATATTAAAGAACATTTAATATTTTATTTATATTATATTAAGAGCTTCCTTTTTATATCATTTTCTTTAAAGGTTTTTGTTTCCTCAATCACACCCTTCATTTCTGTTTAGTTTGATTTTTATCAAAGTATTTCTTTACCTATTTTAACTAAGAGTTGTGCATATTACTCTTAGTTTCTGACAAATTTATAGAACGAATGGATTCTAACATAGAATGTTTGGTTCTTATTAGAATATTTGAGTTATCGTGGTTATACACAATCTATGTCAGCTCATAATAATGTTTGTAATATCATGAAGAGAAACTTATATGAGTCTCGATAGAATACATCTTCTCTTATTTAAGACAATATTTTGGCTACCCTCCTGTTAAAATATAGCAGTAGCACTAAAAAGGCTAACATTAGCTTAACCTATCTGAAGGAGAGGGGAGCTAATATAAGTAGAATTTAGAGTGTACAGCACTACCGCATATATAACAACACGTGATATATACTGTCTAATGTAGTACTCGTTTCCCCTACATTGGGTTTATTGGAGCTATATTGTCCAACGTTACTATGCACAAAAGATGAGCAGTTTAACAACAACAACTCTGTTTTAAGACATAGTAGAAATAAATTAGATAAAACCATTACCCGGAATTTTCTACAAGATCTTATATAAATGTTTTGCACCTTCAAACCGAAAAAGCTCGTATGGCGCAGTGGTAGCGCAGCAGATTGCAAATCTGTTGGTCCTTAGTTCAACCCTGAGTGCGAGCTTTATTTTTTTGAAATTTTGACATAGTTTTAAAACTATGACTTCATTCTTCTTTTTTTGCCCTAAAATATATCTTTTAGTCCTTTCTCTTTAATGAAATACAATTAGCTATAGTCCTTTTCTTACTTTCAATAATCGACTAACGTATTTTTGCGCAAAGTATTTCTCTATCTGTAACTGTCATCGCACAAATTACTCCCTTTTACGGAAATAGTTTGCGAAAATGTTAATATTATCAACGCGAGGGGCACATTCGAAGCTATTCTCTGCGAGGTTTTCTCTGCATGACTGTAATTTAGCCATATGAATTATCTCTGATAAAACTGATAAGATAAGCTGATAGATAAGTCAGATTTTGACATATTTTCAGATTAGATAATAGATAGATCAAGATGAGAAAGAGTGTATTGATTTCGGCTGACAGAAGCAACAGGATAAGAATTACTGAAAGGAGGACTAATAATGTTTAATGCTAGATATTCAATTGTGCAAGATTTATTACTTCGCAATTTTTTAATCGTTACTGTCGCTATGGATTCCTCTTCAATATTGAAGAGGATCATAATGAACGCGAATTTCAATTGAGAAAGGGCTGGTAGTTTAAGGTTTCTTCTTATCAAACACATTTAACTAATGGTATTCCATTTTGATAAAGGTATAGTTTAGTGGCAACTGCAATATATGTGGTGGTTTGGGTTTTTCATAGGCTGTATGTTAGGGATATGACCTAAATCTTCTATGTTATCAATCTTTTTAGATGGATTAAACTAACAGACACTAGTCCACTTTATTGTACTCTAGTAAAATGATATCTTCTGTAAAGGTAATATTGGTTATTATATAAGAACATCAACATACTTGGATGTGATATGTTTTATTTTAATGTATGATACATACTGCTCCAGCTTAACTTCTTTTATCTTTTCATCCTGTGATACTTGCTTACTATAAGTTAGTTACATTTTTCTAAAGAACAGTAAAGTAGCAAAAAATACATATTATATTATTATGAGTCCAGACACTTTAGGTTGGACAGCTGCCGATTGGGTTACTTTCCATCAATCTTCGACTCCTACAAACTCTTATTCGACTTTATTAGCTCTAATTAAATCTCAAAAGGTTGCCCCAGAAGATACAGCCTGGATTTCAATCGTCTCAGTGGAAAATTTAAGAAAACAATGGATGGTATTACAAACAAGAGATGATCACGAATCTTTACCTTTATTCGGTGTTCCTGTGGCTATCAAGGATAACATTGATGCTCGTGGGTTTGCCACTACTGCTGCTTGTCCATCTTACAGTTATCATCCAAAGAAGGATGCCACAGTTGTTCGTCTTCTAAGAGATGCAGGCGCAATTATCATTGGTAAGACCAATCTAGATCAGTTTGCTACAGGTCTAGTTGGTACAAGGTCTCCATATGGTAAAGTAACATGTGCGTTCAATAATGAATACGTATCTGGGGGTTCTTCTGCTGGTTCTGCTAAAGTAGTCGCTACAGGGATCGTACCTATTGCTCTTGGAACTGATACTGCCGGTTCTGGTCGTGTTCCTGCAGCTTTAAACAACCTGATTGGTTTAAAACCAAGTAAAGGTATCTTCTCATGTAATGGTGTCGTTCCAGCTTGTAAATCCTTAGATTGTGTGTCTATTTTCTCTTTGAACTTACCAGACGCCGAACTTTGTTTCAAGATTTTATGTAAACCAGATGCTGAAAATGATGAGTACTCGAGACCTTTCCCATCAAATCCATTAAGAAAATTTGGTACAAATGTTACTATTGCTATTCCAAAGGATATTCCATGGTATGGGGAAGTTGAAAACCCGAAACTTTATCGAAATGCAATTGAAATTTTAAAAAAGACAGGTGCTAATATTAAGATTCTAGACTTGGAACCACTACTTGATCTGGCTCGTTGTTTATATGAAGGACCATGGGTCGCTGAACGTTATCAAGCAGTAGGTCGTTTTTTGGAATCTAATCCACCAGTCGAAACGTTGGATCCAACAGTCACTGAAATTATTAAAGGAGGTGAACCTTTTAGAGCTACAGATTTTTTCAAATATGAATATAAGCGTAATAAAATCTTACAATCTATTCAAACTTTATTACAAGGAATTGATGTTGTTTGCGTTCCAACTTGTCCTTTGAATCCAACTTTGAAAGACATCGAAAATGAACCAATACTAGTCAACTCGAGACAAGGTACTTGGACAAATTTTGTTAATTTGGCTGATTTGGCTGCGTTGGCTGTTCCAGCTGGTTTTAGACCAGACGGTTTACCAAATGGTATCACATTATTAGGTAAGAAATTTAGTGATTATGCTCTATTAGAGCTGGCAGAGAGATATCTAAAACAATTATTCCCAACTCCAAATAGGCCACAAGGTATCTTTACTACGAAAGAAACCAGTAGAGCGATGTCTAATTTGCAAGGTCCTATGATTAGTTCAGATAAATCCGATTATATTAAATTGGCTGTTATTGGTGCTCATTTAAAGGATTTACCGCTACATTGGCAATTAGAGAAGGTTAATGCAACATTTATTTCTGAAACGAAGACTTCTAGAAACTACAAGTTGTATGCACTACCTAGAAACGGACCAATATTGAAACCTGGTTTGAGACGTGTTGCTGAAAATACGCCAGGCTCTTCATCTATTGCGTTAGAAATTTATGCAGTTCCAACAGAATTATTTGGACAATTTATTGCCATGGTTCCTGAACCACTTGGTATTGGTTCTGTTGAGCTTGAAAATGGTGAGTGGATAAAGTCTTTTATTTGTGAGGAATTTGGTTATGACGCAGAAGGATCTGTGGATATTACGCTATATGGTGGTTTTAAGGCCTATATTGAACACTTGAACAAAGAAGAAACAAAGTCAGTTAAACCTTTTGAAAGAGTATTAATCGCTAATAGAGGTGAAATAGCTGTAAGAATTATTAGTACGTTGAGGAAATTAGATATTACATCGATCGCGATTTATTCTGATCCGGATGAATATTCACAACATGTTGAAGATGCAGATATTTCTATACCATTACATGGTTCTACCGCTAGCGAAACATATTTAGATATTGAAAAGGTTATAAAAGGTGCCAAAGAATATAATGCAGATGCAATTATACCTGGCTATGGTTTCTTATCCGAAAATGCTGACTTTGCTGATAGATGTGAACAGGAAGGTATCGTATTTGTCGGGCCTTCGGGTGATATTATTAGGCAGCTGGGTTTAAAGCACTCTGCTAGAGAGATAGCTGAAGATGCAGGTGTTCCCTTAGTTCCTGGATCACCATTAATCTCTGAGCTTGATAAAGCTGTTCAAGTTGCTAGAACAATTGGCTATCCTATTATGGTTAAGTCTACAGCAGGTGGAGGTGGTATCGGTCTTAAAAGAGTGGATTCTGAAGAAGAACTAAAAAGTGTTTTTGCTACTGTACAACATCAAGGTAAATCATATTTCGGAAATGCAGGTGTTTTCTTAGAGAAGTTTATTGAAAATGCAAGACATGTCGAAATTCAAATCATGGGTGACGGTTGTGGTAACGCAATTGCTTTGGGTGAAAGAGACTGTTCATTACAACGACGTAATCAGAAGGTAATTGAGGAAACACCAGCTCCTAATCTATCAGAAAAAACTAGAAAGGACCTAAAGATGGCTGCTGAGAGCCTTGCTTGCCAATTGAAATATAAAACTGCAGGTACAGTTGAATTTATATATGATGAGAAATCTGAAACATTTTACTTCCTAGAGGTCAATACAAGATTACAGGTTGAACATCCAGTGACAGAAATGGTAACTGGTCTGGACTTAGTTGAAATGATGATAAAAATTGCGGCGGACGATCCACCAGACTTTTCTAAATTAAATGTCAGCTTGTCTGGTGCATCAATGGAGGCTCGTTTATATGCTGAAAATCCAGTCAAAGATTTTAGACCTTCCCCTGGGCAAATTGTGGATATTGAATTTCCGAAATGGGCAAGAGTTGATACTTGGGTCAAAAAGGGAACCATTGTTTCGTCTGAGTACGATCCTTTAATTGCAAAAATTATAGTTTACGGGAAAGATCGTTCTGAAGCATTGAGTAATTTGAATAAGGCTTTGCAGGAGACTAAAGTTTACGGATGTGTCACTAATATTGGATACCTAAGATCAATTGCTTCATCTTCTATGTTTGAAAATGTTGCTCTCTGTACAAGTACATTGAATTCTTACACCTACGATTCTGGATCTTTCGAAATTATTTTACCTGGTGCTCACACTTCTATTCAAGGTTATCCTGGTAGGAAAGGTTACTGGAGAATCGGTGTTCCTCCTTCTGGTCCAATGGATAGTTACTCTTTTAGGTTAGCAAACCGTATCGTTGGTAATAATCAAGATGAAGCTGGTATAGAAATTACGTTGACTGGTCCAACCATAAAATTTAATACGGATACTATTATTGCAATTGCAGGTGGATTCTGCCAACCTATACTAAATGGTGAAAAAATTGAACAATTTAAGCCAACCAATATCAAAGCTGGTGATACATTAGCTATTGGTAAGTTACAAAGTGGTTGCAGATCTTACTTAGCTATCAGAGGCTCAATAGATGTACCAAAGTATTTGGGCTCTAAATCAACGTTCACACTAGGTGAATTTGGTGGTAATAATGGAAGAGTTTTGAAAACGGGTGATGTATTATTCTTACAACCGTCAATTGCACTATGTGATGCTGAGGCCGCTCCATTATCTTTAATTCCAAAAATCAGTACAAAGAATTGGACTATTGGTGTTACTTGTGGACCACATGGTTCGCCGGATATTTTTAAAGAGGAATACATTAAGGAGTTCTTGAATGAGAAATTTGAGGTGCATTACAACTCTAATAGATTTGGTGTTAGATTAATTGGTCCAAAACCTAAGTGGTCTAGAACTGACGGTGGGGAAGGTGGTTTGCATCCCTCTAATGCTCACGATTATGTTTATTCTCTAGGTGCTATTAATTTTACTGGAGATGAACCTGTTATCATCACATGTGATGGTCCATCTTTAGGAGGTTTCGTGTGTGCGGCTGTTATTCCAGAAGGTGAACTGTGGAAGGTTGGTCAAGTAAAACAAGGTGATCAAATCCGATTTGTTCCGATTTCTTACGATTCCGCTAGGAGTCTCCAAAAATCACAGGATATTGCAATCAATGAATTTAATGATGGTTTATTAGAGGTGTTGGATGAAAATTTGATTCTATCAGCCTACGAAGATCCCGTATTATACGTCATAGAAGGAATAACAGCTACAAATCCTAAGGTTACTTATAGACAAGCTGGCGATAGATATGTTTTGGTTGAATATGGTGAAATAAGTATGGACTTAAATTTGTCCTACAGAATTCATTCTCTAATTAAATTAATTGAGAAATACAAAACTGTCGGCATAATTGAGATGTCTCAAGGTGTCAGATCGGTCCTAATCGAATTTGATGGTTACAAAATGTCACAACAAGTTCTTCTAGAAATATTAATTGCTTATGAAGACGAAATAAACTTTGATGAGAATTGGAAAGTTGAATCCAAGGTTTTTAAATTACCAGTAACATTTGAGGATTCGAAGACACTCGAATGTGTGACAAGATACAAAGAAACTATTAGATCTACAGGCCCATGGTTACCTAATAATGTCGATTTTATTGCAGGTGTTAATAATATTGATCGCAAAGATGTACATGATATGGTATTCTCAGCAAGATTTATGGTATTGGGTTTAGGTGATGTATTTTTAGGATCTCCATGTGCTGTTCCACTTGATCCAAGACAAAGATTCCTAGGAAGCAAATATAACCCGTCAAGAAGTTATACTGAAAAAGGTTTGGTGGGTCTTGGTGGTATGTATATGTGCATTTACGCCGCTTCAAGTCCTGGTGGTTATCAGTTAGTTGGTAGGACCATTCCTATATGGGATAAACTATCTTTAGAGAAACATACTTCCCATCCATGGTTAGTCTCACCTTTTGATCAAATTGAATTTTATGAGGTTAATGAAGCTAGACTGGATAGTGATACTCGTGACTGGGAAAATGGTAAATTTGATGTCCAAATCGAAGAAACATTATTTGATCATCGTGAATACCTAAATTGGATTGAAGAAAATAAAGATTCCATTCACATATTTCAACAAAGTCAAGATTCTGGCTTAAAAGAAAAATTTATTAAATTAATTGAGGGATCCGATATGGAAGTTAAGAAATCTGGAGACAAGAAAATAATACCGGTAGAAGAATTCCCTGAAAACACACAATTGGTATACTCTGAATTTGCTGGTCGTTTTTGGAAAAATGTCGTCTCTTCTGGCGATTATGTAAAGGAAGGCGAGGCATTGATTATTATTGAAGCCATGAAAACAGAAATGATAGTCGCTGCAACAACAGCTGGTAAAGTTCTTAGAGTTTTCCACGAGAATGGTGACATTGTAAATTCTGGAGATCCAGTTGTAATCATTGAATCATGCTAATTACTTTTTATTTATCTATTTAATGTATACTATTAAACTAACAAAAAAATATGTTCTTATTATTAAAAATTCAAGATTTTTTCCATTCAATTGTATTGTTTTTTTATGAATATTAATATTACTTCCTTAATAGTATGTTATGTGGTGTTATTTACATTGTGCATATTTCAGAGACAGAAAAATGAAGTAACATTTTGAGACGATAGTCTATGTGGCACCATGAGCAAATCCAGCATTATTATTTCCATGTTCAATTAGTGGAGTTTCACTATCTTTTGAAGTTCTTGTAGAATCTGTACTTGGTGGTTGATAAATACTATTTGTATTTTGTCTCAAATTGATGGATGCTTTTGAAATGGCCATTCTCTTTAAGATTCTCTTCTTTTGAAATTTCACTGGTAAGAAAGGGATATAACCGTGTTGTTCTTCAACTATTAACAATTTTAATGCACCGATCAATACTAACCAATATATGTTATAACTGATAACAGAGCCATATGTCGCACTATTAGTCCATCCAAAAATGGCAGTCAGGATCATCCATCCACCATCTTTTTCACCATTACAACAATTTACATGCCATATGGAACGTACTATATCATAAGAACCCGGACCATTACCTATTTCAGTCATATCTTGGCCGTTACATTTATTAACATAGTCTTGCACTTCTAGCTGCCATACACCTTTAGAAAATAACCCAGATGCAATTAGATACAGAAAACAAGTAGTTACTACTAAACAAATTTTCAAAGACAAAGAACTGGAATATTTGAAAAAATAGTAACCAAAGATACCACTAACACAAACAGCTAAAAGCATGGATAATGGGATTGAGGTTAATGGTTGATCAATACCAACACCACCAATAAATACAACAGCTTCAAGTCCTTCTCTTAATGTTGTAACAAATGGTAATATGAAAAAGGCATATTTTTCACTAAATTTAACTGCATTATCTGCATTATCCTTGAACATTTTCCCACGGTCAGAGTAAATGATGGATGCCAATTTAATTCTAAATTTCTCCCTAAGTTTACCCATCCTCAAAAAGAATAATCCCATAACTGATATAATGACAGAAGCAACAATACTTAGGATACCTTCGTAATAATGTTCACTTAATGACCAAAGATCAGATCCAATATGATAGAAGATTGTGATGAAGGAACCACCGATCAGTAAACATAACAACAAACCTAGTGCACCACCCGAAATAATTTGAATCTTTAATTTTGAATAAAGTTTGGATGAATCACCAGGTTGAATATCTTGACTTTCTGTGTTTGCAGTTTCAAATTCTTCTTCTTCTTCTTCTATCGTTAAGTGGTTATCAATCATCGGAGCTGTCTCTGGATTTGTAGATAGTTGCGAAGATCCTACACTTACATCAGTATTATTTATATCGGTTTCATTCTGGATTGAGTTCTTGTCATTCACTGAGAGTGCTTGTCTGACTATGGTTAGTAGAATGGAAACAATAATTACAATTTCCAAGGACTCCCTTAAAAAGATGAAGAAAATTTGAAATGAGAAATAATCTTCAAACCTCATCTTCAATAAACTAATTTCTAGCAAAATATGATATATTTTTAATAGCGTAGTTTAGCTGATATAGAATATTATACTATTCTTATTCTTTTTATTCTTCTTCCTCTTCTTCTTATTCTTGTGGTAATGTTAGTTATTTCGTTGAAAGGACCCAGGTGCAATTTTTAAAGCATCCCTTTGTCTCTAACCTCGCGCCCTCTCTTTCTTTCACTTAATAAAACTTCTTCCTGTTCAGCAAAAGACAAAATATATATGAGAAACATCTTAATTTGTAACTAAAAACCCAAATAAAAGAGAGGAACGCCATGAATTAATAGTATAATTCGGTGTATTTGAATATTTTGCTTTGATGGTGACAACATAGTTTAACTGTTGTTCTTGGAGGAGGAAGGTAGCGATAACTAAAAGGTACTATGCCTCACATTATAATCTATGCAGATATATATATTTATATATATAAATATATAAATAGTTGTACATCAAGTATTATACAGTCGAATTTTTCCTAAACTTGAATAGAGGTTTGCTCCGTGTTATCATTATTTCTTCTTATCGATACCAGGTGGCATCTTGTAGCCAGCGGCATTGAAATAATTTCTTGTACAGAAATAATAATCTAGCCATGTATTGTCTGTTTCTGGGTCACAAGTACATTTGTTTTGTAATCTGATAGGTTCTTCGATTGGACAAGAGTAAAAATCTGGATGATGGAATCCTAACCCATCAAAGAAATGAAGTTCAGATTTATCTAATAACAATGCAGCAGCAATCGAGTGGACTGGTGCATCACCCCATCTTTCATAGAAAAACCCACCACTGTTATCAAGGTATTCAAAATATTTTCTGTAGGCATCTGATCTGTAGAAATCAAGAGAGACGATCTCAAAGTTACTCCAGAAATGACACATATTGTATGTGTCGCCACCATCATTTGATACAAAGCCCATTAAATTATCCTTGGCAATGTAGTTGGGGAATTTGTTTGCAAATTGTTTAACAGTTTTCCATAGAGAACGAATGGTTTGTTCATATTCACTGACAGATAATATAAACCCATATTTCTTATTATTCACCTTCATGAATTTGAAAAGATCGTATTGGATATCACAGAAAATGGTAATATCAGTATCAACTCTCCAATAGTATTCATACTCGTCTAATAATTCACTTTGCCAGAAAAACCCAGATTGATAACGGCACATATGTCTATATGGGGTTGAAGTACCATAAGGTACATCAAGCTCTTGAAACTCTTTTTTGGCCTTTTCGTACTTCTTCATATCAATAAATGAAGGAATTGACCAATGTTCCTTAGGAATCACACCATACTTAACTTTCCCTGAAATTAAAGCACTTGTCACTTTCTTAAATTCATCAGAGAATGGTTTATCGTTTAAAAATACCCAATCGTAATGATATCTGTTGTTAAAACGATCTTCTACGTGTCTAATAGTCTTCACAAGCTCCCAAAGGTCAGCATTTCTTGCAAGAGTAACCATGGCCGCTCTAACCTTAATACCATCATCAAGAGGTTGTGTAACACCTTGAGATTTGTCAGTGAAAGGAACTAAATAGTCGTCAGATAGTCTAGCAGCATTTATAGGACTTGAGTCAAACGAATTTTGAACCAAAGGCATGTTATTGAAACTATTGGCCACTTGATTATGTGTTGGTGATGGAGTGTGTAATAAAAACACTAAAGTTAACATTATTACGAAACCAATGAAGGAAACTCTGATTCCCTTCTGGTATTTCCTAACCAAAATCGCCGACTTGGGCATTAATCTTTTCTTGTGTTCTAAATTTGGATTACCCATTTTATTATAATATTACAAATAACGTACAGTCCTGACTTGATAGAATTGAATAATTTCCTTTTACGTATTCTTCTTTTTATATGTCACACACGAAGCTATAGAAAATAACAACTTGAACTTCGACTCTTGCCAACTTTCAATGCAAATTTATACTACCAAAAAAAGAAGTTCCTTCGTAATAGTGTATAGCAAAGATATCACTTTTTGTAGAGAGTAGTAATTATATATATGTGTGCACCTCCCAGACTGCTCTGACGTGACTGTCACCCTTTGATATGAGACTTCAATAGCCAAACTACTCTTGAAATATGTACTGTTTCATTGAACAATTGATGGCTCAGTTTGTTGTCACACTGTAAAAAAGGCGAGAATTTTTCAGTATCGTGTTGTGGCAGCGACTAGTTAAGAATGAGCTGGAATAAACGGAAACAGGACCCTCAATATCTCATTGATCATGTTTTATACAACTAATTGGTAAATGGTAAATGATTTAACTGGCTGTTCTTCATTGGGAGGTGTTTTTGATAAGGTTTGTATGCATAATTTTTACATAGCGTGAAAAGAATTAATGATTGAGTCTTCTGAGGATAATTTGCAAAAATTGGATATTATACAATATGCCTGTTCTCTAGATGGGCAACCAATATCAGGGAAAAGTGTTCACGATATTGTTGAGTCATATACAGATGGACCTCAGTTAGCAAGACAAGTATCTGCCTCTGTAAACGATTTCAGAACTAGATTTATAATGGAACATGAGTCTTTTGTGACTATTCGTAATATTCAAATTAGGGTAAATCATAATCTCTCAAGGATATTTGATACTGATGATGAAGATACGGAGATCGACTTCTTTATTCATGGATTGGGAGGAAATTTAGAACAATTTGAACCAATACTCAGATTGGATGATCTCTGTAATAGGTATTTCATCGCTATTGATCTTCCAGGATTTGGGAAAAGCGAAGAATATGTTGATTATTCTATGGGTACTATAGTCGATGTGGTTCACGAAACATTGATTAAAATATTGCAAGATAGTAACAAAAAGAAATCCAATATTAAATTCAACGTTATAGGACATTCAATGGGTTGCTATATATCTTTACATTACTTCCAAAAATATATTGCAGATTTTCACTTACGATCTCTGATTCTACTATCCCCACCTAAAGTATATATTCCACAATTACGAAAAGGTTATTCTGTTACTCAATTAGGGTTATACGCTTTATCTGTATTTCCATCTGCTTTCGATTATTATAGAACACGTTTCGATCAAAGTAGAGGATTAAAAAGCTCTGGTATTAGGGATTTCTTCCATAATAATTCACATGATAATATTGATTTACAATATAGGAAGTTATGGCAATATCAAAATAATATTCAAATTAAAAGTAAAAGTATAGTTGGTTATTTAAGGGGTTGGGAACAGATAGATTGGGGGAATTTGGATGATTTAATAAAATCTCAAAGTTTGAATTCCTCGATTAAATTATTGATTATCGGTGGAAATCAGGATGCAATAACGCCGATATCTGACATTCAAATGTTTTTCGATACTCTACCAATTGTCAATGACAAGAGATTGGAGATTATTGAAAGTTGTTCCCATAATATTTGTTTTGATTGTCCAGAAAAAATATGTAAGATATTTCTTAAGGATGTCTTGAAACAAGTATAACTAAAAGAAGGTATTGCTACTCACTAGCTAGTTATCTACATATATATATATTCAGTTTGGTGGCTTATAGATTTCGCAGTAATTAAAAAAAAAGTTTATTGTATTAAATGCAGTCATAGGTCATAAGTTTATGTATAAAATGGAATTAAAATATGTATTAATGGTGGGGAGTAGTTATTTTTTGTAATTTTTTGTACTTTTTTGTTTTCTTTCTTGTCTTAAATAGCTTACCAATATATGGCGTTATCTTAGTTATTGGAATGCTGAATACTTTGGGTTGTAATTAATAATATGATTTTTGTATGTTTGTCTTAATCACCTCTATAGTAATTATTTTCTCCAATATTTCTTCTCAACTCAGTATTTCTCAATTCCCAAACTCTAGCGATCAATGCGTGTGTTAAACGATCAATTCTTTGAATTGGATCCTTTGGTAAATGTTCGTTCCGTGATGTAACCCTGTTGAAGTTTTCATCCTTACAGAGTCTAACACTTATGGAGACATTTTGAGAGGTAACTCTCGAGATCTTATAAGTTGTTGGACGGTCACTTTTAATGATAGTCAGCCTAAAATTAATATGGTTTGTTTCCTCTTCTGTATTACCATATTTAATTGGTAAAATGTTTGATGTCTCTAAAATCGAAACATCATGAGTTTTCATCATAGCTTCATAATATTTTTCAGTTTTGATTCTATATAACTCTTCTAATTGGAAGTCATCCATCTTTAATATTTCGTCAAGAACAATGATAGTGGTCACATCATGTAGGTTACCTTTACATGACCAAGGGAAGTTTCTATTCATACCAGATTTTAAGAAACTTAGGGACATTGATTTATTCTCATAATCACATCTTTTATCATTATTGGCAAAAGTACCTAGTATAAAGTACTTAACCATGTTTTGTCTACACCAGACACTACCATCCATACGCACAGTTTTCAAAGAACTATATTTATTAATATCTAATAAACTTTCAAATATAGTGGATGGATTTAATTTCATTAATTGATCTCTATTCTTAGATTGACGTCTGATGCCTTCTCTGTTTTTTGTCTTTGAATCGATTGGTTTAGGGTAATCATCAGGCTTTGTAGTAGCTGAAGTATACCACGAACTATTAATTGTAACACTCGAATTTCTTCTATGTTCAATAATTGAACCATCATCATTGACTTGATCATAAGTTTCAATATTCTTATTAGAATCAGTCATATAAACCACTTCAAGAGAATCCTCTGCCGAAGAAGCTATTTCAGACTCTCTAACCGCAGGTAATAATAAAGAACTAATCTTTCTTACGGGTGTACAATTGATCACTTTAAAATCATTGAATAAAACAATATTAGATAAGTTAATATCTTCCAAATTAGGACAATTGTTCAATATATGTAGGATATACCCCAATGGTAAATCACGATAAGGAGCGTATTTCAATAATGTTCTACTGGTATATGGATGACGTGATTTCAATGGTTTTTCTAATAAAAATGAAATCGAGGGATTATTGTTTTGTGAAGGTGACGATGAAGATTGATCAGACTCTTTTTGCAAGATACCATTCCCCATTGAAGGAGAATCTTGGATGGATCCAGCTAATGCAGTTGATGAAGGTGTTATGGTTGATATTGTTGTCTCAGCAGGTGTTAGTACCGTAGGTGGTGGAGTTCTCTCCTTTCTAGCTATAATTGCAGCAGATGAAGAAGAACCTGCTCTTCTGTGTTTGGGTCTCAGTTTCATATTGTACCATTTTGAAATAGAATTCATCGAATTGGAGTTTTTATTTAACGATTTGTCATTAGTTAATGGTGTTTTTGTTTGACTAATATTCCCATTGGATGAAACCACCGAATTTGCTCTTTGTCTCGAAGATGATACAATAGAGCTACTTCTGTTTCTTGATGAAGATCTCGTAGAAGGGTTAGAATTAGCAGATGTCAAGGAGACATGAGAATTATTTTGGAAAGTAGACATTATACTACTTGTAATGGAACTTACAGAACTTGACGATCTTGTTCTCCCACGAGATCCTGGAGATTTGTCATTATCAATAAATCCAATTGAATAATTGCCATTAGTAGCGACCGATGTTGCAGATGAGGATGCCATAGATGAAATTGATGAAGGTCTTGAAATTGCTCTCTTTAAATTATAACTGTTTAACGCTGGGGATTCGTTTTTATGTCTCCAATCCCTCCAGCCAGCAAAGGCAATATTATCATCAAAATAGTCAGGTCCTACGATTTGTGATGGAGGTGGACTATTCTCTTTCGATTCGGTGTCGTTATTGTTGTTATTAATAATTTTAGGAATGATCCCATTCTTTAAATGAGACAAATCTAAAGAACGAACATATTTCCCATTATCTGGATGTAATCTTAATGATGTAACGAACTGTGCAACCCTATAAGTTGAAGTAAATTCTGGGTTCTTATACAATACTAATTTAGCAGCAGCATTAAATTTTCTTGAGACTAAAGTTAAAGATAAGATATCCTGAGTTGAAACAAAGGTCATCGACATGATATGGGTTAGAATCTCAGAAGGTAATTCATTGATATCTGCCAATATCTCTGGGAATACCACAGGGAACAATTCCACGAAACAACCTTGTTGTTGATTTTTCATAGATGACGATACTGACCTACGTCTATTTTTCTTTATACTATTATGTGATTTCGAAGAAAAAATTGAAAACGAATCAGAGGAAGAGTCTCTCAATTTACTCTTTATCTTCCTTGAAGACGATGTAATTAATGATTTATATTTTGATCTCATCTTTGATTTAGATTTAGATTTCCTTACAGAATCAGTCTCAGCATCATTATTTATGTTTTTGTTACTGTCGTTTTTTGGCTCTAGATAGTTGTCAGGAATAGTTGAAGTTGCCATATTTCTAGTAGCACCAGTACTTTTAGTACTACTAATACCAGCATCTTTACTCACAGTACCATGTTTATATGATGATGAACTCGTCCTAGTGATGTTCTCTTTCTTGGTGTTAGGAGAATCAGAGTACAATTTATTGTATACTGAGGTCCCATACCTAGAGTAATTATTGCTCACGATATTCACCTTCTGCAACTTGCTCGAACTTCCCCACGCCATTTTCTTCTCTTTTTTTTTCTTTGCCTTTTTTTGATTTCCTTGGGAAGTTACTCCAATGTTCTATATCTTTTCTCCCTAATGAGGTACTAACCGGAAACTGAGAATTTAAGAATCAACTTGGTTCGTCGAATTAACCAAAGAAAAAACTTTTTAGCCAAACCACGTCCTCCCTATCCCAGTATATATATATACCTGCATGTACCTTGGAGATATCAGTTTATCTAACCATATGGAGGTATTCTCCTTCTATACTGCTTGATTCCGAAACCCCACCAGGAAAACTTTTTTTTCAGTGTGTGCGTGTGTGTCTCCGGGTATTTCTGTGGTCCGGAGACAGAAATAGAAAGAGACATTTTCTTTCCTTCCACCCACAAACAGTCGTAGAACGGAGGTACCCTTGCCAATGTACCCCGCACCGATAAGGTGTTTCCCACGGAGTTTTCTCTGGGTGGCTCGGTGTCTCGGGTGCTTTCTCTCGGGAAAAACAAGGAGAATTCGGCCGAGACCGTCCGGCCGACGTTGGCGGTAATAGAAGAGAGGTTATGTACTTGAGTTGTTTTTTATTATTTAGATGCTTATATTACAAATTGACATGCGAGTGGCCAGCAGATGGGGTGTCTTTGTGGCAGCATGTACGTCTCACTCAGCCATGGCTGTGGGTGGGGGGCAAACAGAGGGGGGGAGAGGGAGAGGAAGAGTCGATAACATTGCTGATGCTCAATGCTTTGAGTTAGACCTGGGTGCTACTATCGAATACGTTTACTTTAAGTTCTTCACTCCATATCTTGATCTACGTCTTCGGCTGAGGTGGCAGCGAGCACAGGTGCGTTCCCTAATGGAGATCTCTCCTGTGTTTGGGGTTCTAAAGTCTCATCATCGACAAACTTCAAGATAGTACCGTCGTTAATTAGATGCCAGACGTTCAAATAACTGTACTCTTGGATACAGTTGGTCAATTGTAACATGGTAAAACCTCTGGATCTTACAGTCTTCATGATACTGTCATATGATAATGCATTGCTTTCACGGCCTGGAATATTAGCATTATCTTGAGACAATTTCTTAATGATAGTGAAGATCTTAGTGGTTGGGTTTTCATCCTCACGGTTTTGACGTTTTTCTTGATATAACGATTCCTTGGACACACGTAATAATCTTAAAGCCTCTTCAACATCTTCAATATCAACAGTTGATGCTAATCTTAATTTGGCTAATGCTTGAGACATTCTAATTATACCTAGTAATGTTCTCGGCGTGGCCTGACCAAACGAAAATTTGGAGTCCATTTCACGTTTAGAATCCTGTCTTAAACGGATATAGGCTTGGACCACATATTCATTAACGTCACTACTTAGGATTGGACGCATAGTCTTTGCAAATGCAATGAATTCACGCATTATTGAAGAATCCACAGGTTCAAAATCTAAATCAGGTTGCTTATTATGCATATGGACATAAGCAACATGTTCTGCAAGTTTTTCATCACTTTCTCTCTCTGGAGTATCTAACATTAAAAACATGATATCAAATCTAGATAATAATGCAGCAGGTAAGTTAATATTTTCTAATGGTGATAATCTTGGATTATATCTACCATATACAGGATTAGCTGCAGCTAAAATAGAGGCTCTAGCGTTCAGGGTGGTATTAATACCAGCTTTAGAAATGGATATAGTTTGTTGTTCCATGACTTCATGAATAGCAGTTCTATCACTTTCATCCATCTTATCAAATTCATCAATACAACAGATACCATTATCTGAAAGAACTAAAGCACCACCTTCTAAGATCATCTCGTCAGTCACAGGATCTCTCATCACAGCAGCTGTCAAACCAACACCTGAAGAACCTTTACCAGTAGTATAAACACCTCTTGGAGTAATCTTACAAATAGACTTCAATAATTGAGATTTAGCAACACCGGGATCACCCATTAAACAAACATTAATATCACCTCTAATCTTCATACCATCACCAACACGTTTATCAACACCACCAACTAATAATAGCAATAGGGCCTTTTTAACATCTAAGTTACCATAAATTTCAGGAGCAATAGATTTGGCTAATCTGTTGTAAACGTCACCTTCAGAAACAATATTAGCAACACGAGCCTCAGCTTCTGGTGTTAGGGCAAAAGAACCAAATTTCTTCTTATGTTGACGAACAAATTGAGCTTCCAAATATGTCTCGGTTAATAAACCAGCCTTTAAAGCTCTGAAACCAGTGTAAGGTGCAGGCAAAAATATACCGCTTACATCGACAGTATCACCAGGTGTCAATGATCTAACAAGATCACCGTTTACATGGATAGTTAAAGATCTTGGAATATGACCAACTGGAACTTGTTGAGATAATTCTTGGATTTTACATTCTTGGAAAGCACTGAATTTAGAGGCTCTTGTACTCATAAATAATTGACCTCTAGTTTGATTTTGAGCACATTCTCTAGAAGAGCATTCAGTCAAAGGAGTAAATGTTCTAGTATTGACTTCTTGGAACACTTCATACCCACATTGGTCGCAAGTATACGCTATCACGGTTACTGCTGGTTTGACATCTGAAACTCTGGTGACAATACCTCTAACGGTAATCAATTGACCGATAAAATCACCTTTCACTTGTCTAACAGACAAAGGCTTTGAAGTATGTCTTTTAATACCATTTTTGTGATGACGATAAGCAGCACGTTTTGATAGAGGTTTAAAATATAAGAAATAACGTCTTGTTAAATTTGCTGGGAATAATTCTGTCTCATCTTCCGCAATTTCTCTTAAAGCTTGAGATTGAGAAGAGTTAGGATCATTTTCATTTCCTAGAGAATGTTCTGTTCTTAGTTCATTTGATCTATCAGATATCAGTCTTTCATTTCTTAATCTTCTTTGAGTTAATATAACATCCAAGACATCATCTTTGTAATTGATTTCCTTGGTTGGTAAAGGTAATACATCATCTACAACACGAGAAAATAATTCTGTAAAATGTTGGGCATTTTCTTCAATGTTAGAAACTAAATCTAGATTACTTGTAGAACTGTTTGAAATAAATTTTTCATTTTGGAATTGTAAAACATCGTCCAATTCAATCAAAATAGTGTTAAGATCCCTGTTTGCTACTTTTTGTAAAATTTTCATATACTTAGGTCCTTTACCAATTTCTTCATCAAGGTCTTCATCTTCATTCTCTTCTTCCAAAGTGGTAACATCTTGTTTAAAATGAGTTAAAAAATCGTTAATATCAGTCTTTAAAGCTGTATAATCGATATTCAATTGTAAAGAAGGTAAGGCAGCGTTCATCTTGAATGGTTATATCTATTCACGGTAATATTTAAGTTTATTGTAGTTGTCTCTAAACGTTAAACTTTTTTTCTTTTTATGTGGGCAGTGGTTGTTGTTGTTATTTTTCACTTTTGGTAGCCGTTGTAAGTTGAATATCTTGACCAAATGAAGAAAAACACTAGTAATTATACTGGTGAATGTGGATTAAATTTTAATGCTAAAAATTTAAGAATGAATTTGAATAAAAAGTATGCTATTGATTTAAATGGATTGAATCAGAATAAAAGAACATTAATAACAGAAAGTGTAAACGTAAGTTATTCAAAAAAGGTCTGAAAACGCTTCCAATGAAAGAAAATATAAAAAAAAGTCCTTCTTGGTGCCCCGAAACCGCAATTATTCCTAATCGGGTAATATAATTTCTCGATGTTTTCTTTTTTTTCCCGTTTGGCGATTCTTGATTTTTATCACTTAGTACGTTATGCGATTGAACTCTGAGATTGTATTTCGAAATATTAAGGTCATCCAACAATTAAATATAATAAACCAGGATGTTCTACATAATTGTTGTTAAAAAGTTGGATTCTTGTCAATTTTATACAGTATTTGAAATATGCGATACAAATCAAGTACCATTGAAAGGTTTGTATTCTTTTATACAGGACAAACGTTAATAAAGGAAGCTATTAATAACTTAGGCTTTATATTTCCATCCACCATTCTTATCTAATAAAATAATAATACATATGAGGTAAATTATCAGTTTGTTCGTTTTTTTAACAGGTTTATCTCCATGGCAACTTCAGTTGTCTTTTCATATTTACTTATATATCTCTATCTTTTCTTTTTTTTGTATTCTAGCATACTTATGTACCATAGTACTCTATACAATTCAGGCGGACACATCTAGCGTGGTATGCAACCCCCCTCGTATCTTACAATCTGTTCTATCTTTCCCGACTGCAATTATGTCTTTTTCTCTTTTTGCAATACCGTCTTACGAGTGGATTACTAATTTATTATGATTTCGATTACCTAAAAAGTAAAGTGCGAATCACTTTTTTTGTGCCTCCGGTAACAGGTTGCCATGGCAAAATGGAATTTTTTTTTTTTTTGTTACTACAGGAAACTAAAATACTTTCAAGAATTGATGATGCCTTAATTTATCTTCGATTAGGAAAAAGGAGAATGTCGTTGTCATATATAAAGTTGATGAAAATTATGCTCATTCACTTATGAATCAATTTTTTTACGGTATTAGATGAGCCAATATTAAAATTCAAATTTAGCACCAAAACTATTATCATATATAAATAAACGATCTCCAATTATCGCAGTTCTAAAATAATTATGTTATCTAATATTTTATTAAAACAAAACCAACTTAAATTTAAATATATTTCCACATTGTACGCAACCGGTTTACCTTTACTTAAGAATCGTGGAATAACTATAAAAAAGAATGGTAAATGGAATGTAATGTACGTCTCACTAAGTTTTATTTTACCATTCTCTTTACCAGCTTATGTATCACAAAAAAGAAGATGTTACCATAAGAATATACCGATGGGGGCAAATATTTCATATGGGTTTGTTTAATTTATCATAGAATATAAAAAAATACCTAAATAACAGTGAAACCAAAAATGGATAATTTATTTTATAAAATGTCTATATTTAATAATTAAATAACTACACAATAATAAAAGAAAATTAAATAATGACGCATTTATGTTGCCGCTTTTTGTTTTGATCTACTGTCCTCGTAATACTTTTAGATGATTCTTTTTTTTAATTCAAAGTCTGAAGATCAGTATATGCACATATATATTTATAGTAGGACAATAAGAAGAAAAACGTAGATTTTCTAATGTCTTTCATAGTTCAGAGTTCCCGTTTATTTTGTTCTTCTTTAGTTTATCCCTTCAGCATTATTGCCATTATGTTCACTGGTTGTATTATCATTTAATCTCCAATTTTGAAAGGACAACCACATGTCATAAGGTGGTTTCATTAGATCTATATCATATAATTTACCTACAATATCGTCTAAATAATAAACGAGATGTGCAGGTAAAAAATTTATGCTGATCTCCAAAAGAGATAATCCTTGAGAAAAATACATGTTAAAGTACATCAGATACGGTAAAAGTGGTGTTGCAATTATAAATCCACCAACCGCTCCACCATTCATCTCATCTGCATGTTTTTTAAAATGGAAATTCACTAAATTTTCATGGAGGATCATTCCTAAAGATGACATCGGTAAAACATATCGAGTCATTGTAATTATTAATGTTAGAAGTAAAGTAATTAACCACATGAATCTGCGACGTTCATTGTATGATGATTCGAGGTATGAAAGATGATTTGCCGATACCAAAATATTACCAATCGTAGCCCATGTTAAAGTACCATAATTAAATACAGACAGGAGTATTCGATGGTATTGCCCTTTTTTAAAAACTAAATCATAACTATATATTAGTTTAGCGGGATCGATTAGGTTTAATGATGTCAATATTAGGACAGTGATGCAACCTATAGTCCAACATTTTGTAACAACAGGTACATCTGCAAATATATTCAATGCAATAACATCCATAGTTTAAAAATGTAATGTAGTTTTATCACTATACTTATTGCTCTTCTTCGATTATTATTGAATCAACAATGGATTCTCTTTTGCTTATCTTATTAACAAGTGTTCAATTTACTGTGTTGGGCCCTTTATAATAATAAGCATGGTGTTTATTTTTCAAAGATTATTATTAGACGCATCTAAGTAAGCGGTGAATGTACTACCATAATGAATATAACAAAAGACTGGCATTATAGAACAATAGAAGCTAAACAAAGTTATAAAGTAGCCCACTTGTTTCCAAATCTAATTCGTAGTTTCTGATATCCAATTTTTTCTTTATAAACAATATTTTAAAAAGGTTTCTTAGTTTTATTTGGTTCGTAATATAAAACACATGAATTATTCTTCTCACCACCATACAACCCAACTTTGGGAAACTCGTGGTTTAAAATAATGTTTTAATTATACTTATATATATATACATACATTGTAAAAAACTGTTAACAAACTTTCTGATTAATCAAAAGTTAGTGTGTCTGGAGATGATTTTACAGTTGAATAAAATATCACTATGTACTAATATTTACGTTTAGCAAGACATTCAGAGTTTTTGGTATTGGTTGTAAAGTTTTAAAAATAATTATCTTACCATATTTATTAATTCTCTTTTACACTATGAATTGTTTCCATTACAATGAAAACAATCTATGTCTTATATATTAATGAATAGCAATATATTAGAATAATAATAATTAAGAATACATATACACTTTTAAAAATGTCCATCTCATCAGACGTGCTCTATCCAACTGAGAAAAAAAAGTTTTACGCTACTAACCGAGGTGAACTATCACAACCGTTAAGTCTAACGTTTAGTCTAAACGACCAGTGGTCCAATAGTCAATATAAAATATATCAGTTAAAAATAGGATAAAAATTCTTAACAAATAAATCATATTTCTAGAATATCGAATGGAATAACTTCCACTTCATCATTCAATTCTTCAACTGTCGTGAACAGATATCTTCAGTTTAGCTTGAATAATTTGTAATACTTGAGCATCAGTCCTAATCTCTTCTGCATCACCTTCGGTAAGTTTGACATACAATTTGAAATCGTCACTTTCAACCCTTGGTGCGATCTTTTCACGTAATTCAATAAAGTTGATGTCATGACTCAATAACAATGCAAAAATATCATCCTTGTAATAAAATTTAATTTTCGTTGGTTTAATTGCAGGTGGTAATGCACTTGGTGGTCTAGATTTTGGTTTTGATGAGTTTAGAGATAATTTAGAAAGTCTGTCGAACATTTTCATATCTTCACCGGTTAGAGTACTATCCTCATTTTTTATTCTCCTGTTAGTACTACTTGCTCGACTATTCTTCCTCGATGATAATACGCGTCTTGGTCCTTCGGAATTGAAATTATCTTCGGATCTATTTTCATCGATATCTTGAAGCTCAGATTGACTTGGAACCTCCGAGCTATATTCCCCATCAAAACCATTATCTGAAACATTAAACAAATGATTCACTAATGGTGAATTTGATATATATTCTGGCAACTTAATTAATTCTTTCACATAAACATCTAAATCATCCATTCTCTTTTGTGTAATAGAATCTGTCACATACGGAACAGGACCTGGTATATAAGGAACAATTCTTTTCGTCCATTGTCCATTTTTGTCCCTTAATTTACCAGATTCAGCTGGGAATTTATCTAATAATTGAACTTGTAAATCATAAAAATCCTGATACGAACGTTTTAATTTTCTAAGTCTACCATTCGATAGTTCACAATTGACCTCATACCAATATTTTTCATCTTCGAAGGAGAACGACAAAACTGCAGCATTAGTTAAATAATCTGTATTTAAATCATCTGCTTCAGAGGCAAATGCTGATAATCCACCATTCATTTGAGATATTGTATTGTTACCATCATCGAACATGGCAAGATCCTGATTATAATCGCTTTCAAATTGTCCCAAAGTGATATTACTGGCTTTATATTTTGCGACATTAGATTTCCATTCTTGAACAGTTGGTAGATTTACTGATGCAATATCATCTCCAATATCATTACCACTTGCATAACCTGTGGCAATGTCTATAATACTTACAAACCCAACGGGGACTAGACCTGGACCACCTAATCTACCAATAGGTTTAGCAATGAACCATTCATAGTTATGGTGAGCACATATGAATAAATTTTCTCCAACATGTACACTCAATTCATCTGATTTTTCAGCTTTAAAATCATATAATACAATTGCATAAAGAGATCCAAATTTTTTATTTCCAGTTTGTGAACCTGTCAATGAAGTATTACCCATACTAGATGTAGATGAGGATCTTTTATCTATGACTTCAAAGAGAGATTTCGGCACTAATCCACTCTTTCCTGCAGCAGGATTTGTTACATCATACCAATCACCTCTATCACTAGTCACATAAAAGAAGTCACCTCTACCAAATGATAATTCTTTACTTGACTTTGCATTATAATGATGCAGAGCCTTAATGACCCTATCGGGGCCAGACGCAACTATTGAAGGTCCCTTTATAGGTGATGAATGTTTGCTTTTCGATGACAATCTTTTCGATGAGGAAGATAATCGACTTGAAGATTTTGCTGACTCTGTACCATATAGACCAGACCCATTTTTCATATGGAAGGAGGCATCCATACTCGAGTCGGAAACATTTGTTGGAGTAGAAATATCTAAAGAGGTAATTCTTCCCTTTGAGTCACTATTTCTCTTGGATAATTTAAAGTTTTTCAACATTTTTTTGTTTTTTCAATTTTAGATATATATATATATATATTTGTAAAATCTTCTTTTTGCCTCAGTAATATTCAATATTATTCCTCAATAAAATATTCTCTTTATTCAAAACTGATTGTGAAACCCTACACCAGTTCTCTTTTGCAAACTCAATATCTTTATGAGAACTTTAACAATAAATGACAAACAGAAGAAATATATCACTGTGTGTTACAAATAGACTCACAAACGACAAATGAACGATAAAAGAGTACGTCTAACACAATTCACTTTCTCTAATTCTAAATATAAATCACATCTACCAATAAAAAAATAATGTCAACTATTACTTCAAAAGTGAACAGCTGTTGTGCATCCCAGCTATCCTGTCAAGTGAATGCAATTTCTGCTCTTTCGTCTTTGATTCAAATTTCTCGCATTGAATTTTCCACATCTCATTTTTCCACTTCACGCGCCGGAAGAATACAGTAACTATATGAATTTAGTGGGAGGGCTCAGCTAACTATCATATGCCTTGCTAGCCACATCACATTACATCACATCACGTCAGAGAATTAAAGGGCAAGTTGTACATATTGCGATGAAATGTCACCGTCAGAGGGCCAACTTGCTTTCCCAGACTGTTGTGAGTTTGATCGTTTCTGCCGATGATGTTTTTTCATTAACCTTATGTAATTTATTTATTTAGTTGCAAACATATGCAATGTAGAAAATAAAAAGAGTAACTAACGAAAAGCTCTGAAAGTATTTTACAGTTTTCCATTATTCAATCGCTATTCTTCTTGTAATATAGATTCAATTCATCGTCTGTCATACTATATTTCATCCATGTTGCTTGACAGTTCTCTATCTCTAGATTATCCCAAGGTGTAAATGAGCCTGGTGTACATCTATTATCACATTTCGCAGAGTTCGGACAATTTGTGTATGGGAAATGAGTGTATCCAATATCTCTAAACCAATGGATCTGTGACTTATCAGCAAAGAGGCCCAATGCCAAACTTCTAACTGGCGCGTCCCCCCACCTTTCGTAATAAAACCCACCTTTCGATTCGAGGAAATCCATATAGGCTTCATATGGTTCAGATCTTAAGAAATCCAAATTCGCAATCTCAAAGTTTGTCCAGAAATGACAAGAAGAATAACCTTCAGTGATATTGAAGTTTATAGATTTTTGCATATTCTCTTTGATCCAGTCAAAGGAACCTTGTTCATTAATATAATCTGAGTTTTTTTGTAAAAATTCTCTTGTATCCTTCCATAGACTCTTAATAGATTGTGGACTATCATATAAATTTAACACATATCCATAGATTTTATTATGGTCTGCCATGAATTTAAATATATCATAGTCAATATCACAATAGAATTTAACGCCTGGTTCTAATCTCCAAGTATATTTAATATCTTTCAATAGAGGATGCCTATAAAAAGATCTAGAGTAAAACCTACACATATTGTGATAGGATTCCATTTTTGCATAAGAGACATCTTCTGAATCCAATAGTTCCACACCTTGTTTATATTTTTCTTTATCCACACTCTCTGGAATATTCCAATCCTCTTCACTAATCTTACCAAAACGTACTTCACGTTCTGATGGTAATAAATGAATAATAACCTCTTTAAACTCTTCAGAAAACTCTTCGTCATTTAAAAAAGTATAAGGATAATTAAATTTAGCATTAAATTTCTCTTCTATTTGTTTAATGGATTGTACTAACTCTTTTAAATCCTCATTTCTCACTAATGACAATATAGTAGCTGGTACAGCATTTCCTGCATTAAAATTCGATTCACTACTACGAACCAAATCTTCTACTTGTGGTTCATCGATTTCTTTTGACATAGTGTCTCTATATAGATTCAAATTATCCAAATATATTTGTTTAGTCCTAGTCTTATTAACTTGATCTTCAGGATATAAAGGTGTATCCAATTTTGTCAATAGCTGAGATATGGTCTCTTCATCATAATGTGGATTCTTCCAAACGTAACCAGGTTCTAAAGTGTTACCGTTTCCAAAATAACTAATCTTATCACCTACATATTCTATCACATTATTAGCATGATCCTTCACAGTCCCCAAATATTCATCATAATTGGCAGAGTCATGAGAACCAACACTCATCACAAATACAATAGATAGGACGGCCATCACCAAAATGCCAAGAAACGTTGAGCGCAGACTAAACCGTCTGCGAAACATGGATAATAGTAACCTCATCGCTTACAGATCCAACCTATACTTATGTATATATTTATTTATATTCTATCCAGTTATAATGAACGATACAAATTCAGGTTACTACCTCTTCAAGAATACCAAATATAACTCATTCTTAATCATTTATAATGGAAATTAAGTTATAAATGAAAGACTCACAAGCATGGTATGACAATAACTGTGCCTGAACCAGATCCCGCGTCGTGCGGAGTGAGATACGGGCTTTCTCTTAATTTTGATTTTTTTCAAAGTTATTCAAACAGACAGTGAGAAATTTGGAATTGACAAGTTAGATGAATAGGTATAAGAAAGATAATAATAACAATAAGTTGAAGAAAAAGAGAGAAGGAGAGGGGAAAAGTGACATCTGTTTGTTTGTTTGTGTTTGCTATAGAACAATAACGTTATTCTTATCTCATTGAGTGGTCAAAGTTTCTAGCAGGAGGTCATATATTGTCAGTCCTTTTTTTTGTTTTTGTTTTTTTGATTACATTTCAAATACTAACTCTGTTACTAGAATAGCAACCAAAACTTGTAAAAGATGGCTCAAACTAATGCTTCAGATACAACTAATGGTAGCTCTACAAAGAACGGGAACACTAGCACGACTGCTGCCGGTACTACAAAGAATGGAAACTCCAGTGGTTCGCCGGCTACATCATCAGCAACAAAAACAACTACAACAACAACAACAACATCGAACACAAATAACAAGACGATTAAGAGTTCCAGTACCAATGGGAAGAATGCCAAACAGGGAAGTAATACTAGTGGAGCCTCTCAACAAGGACAACCACAGGGACAGGGACAAACAAATAGACCCAATGGTCAGTTCTCTGCTCAGGACTTGAATAGAATTGTCCTTGAATATCTAAATAAAAAAGGTTATCATAGAACAGAGGCAATGTTAAGGGCAGAAAGTGGGAGAACATTAACTCCACCAAATAAAAGTTCGCCAGGTACTACAAAAAATGGTACCATTCCTGAACCATCAACAAAACCTCCAGTGGCAGGGAGAGTAATTGACCCTGTGAGTAATCCAGCGGAAGCTTCCTCTAATCTTCCAAGTACGGCAACAACGCCGGCTAATAAAGTAAAAAACGAACCAGGTGTCCCAGCAAAGAGAGACAATAAAGGTGATATAATATCTCGTGAAGAATTAGAAAATGAAACATCTCCTGAAAGTTATATTAGAGCTTATTCATTATTAAAGAATTGGGTTGATGCCTCAATTGAAATATATAAACCAGAATTGAACAATATCATGTACCCAATTTTCATTTATTTGTTTTTAAACCTAGTAAAGAAAAATAGAATCGTGGCACGTAGGTTTTTTGATAAATTCTCAGCAGATTTTAAAGTGTTACACAGTACAGAAATCAATAGATTATTTAGTGTTAACTCAATCGATCATATTAAGGAAAATGAAGTAGCAAATACATTTGTCTCAAATAAATATAGAATTACTTTATCCAGAACAACTTTAAACTTATTATTATATTTCCTAAATGAAAATGAATCTGTTGGTGGGTCATTAATAATAGGTATCATTAATGAACACATTCAACCAAATATTGTCACTACAGTTACATCAAAGGATAGATTATCTGATGGTATCAAGAATTTGGCCAATGATAGTAGGGCAAATGCAAATGTAACATTAGAGATTAATTCTGCACCAGTCACATTAGGACCATATCCACAGGATAAAGAATTCACAAAAGAAATCGAAACTGAATTAAAGATTAAAGATGATCAAGCGAGACAACAGATTAATAGAATGAATGCTAATGCAACTACAGATAAAGAAACATCATCCACTACTAAAGAAACAGAGGAAAAAGATAAGACCCCAGGAGCCACCAGTAGTGGAGAGACTACGAAGGACTCTACACAAGAAGGTGAAAATAGTTCAAAAGATGATAATATAGAGCCACCAAAGAAGACATTATTAGATGAGTATCAAGATATGAAGGATATGCCATTCAAGAGTGGCGATTTAGATAGTACAAAAATAGAAAATGGTGATGATAAGGTATCTGATGATTCGAAAACTAAAGATGATAAAGGGACTTCAGGTGAAAACAAAGATATATCGATAAAATCAGACACTGATTCAATATCAAAGGTGAAGATGATTGCTCAGAAACCTGCAAAAGACGATGTCTCTATGAAATCACCGTCTATAGATAGTTTACCATTGCCACCAAAAACGTCCTTAGATTTAAAACTTGAGATTCTAAAGATTAAAGAATCGCGTGAAGCTATTGAATTGGGTAACTTACAAATTGCGCAACCAAGTGTATGTATGTATACTTTCCACAACACAAATAGAGATATGACATCCTTGGATTTCAGTGATGATTGTCGTTTAGCAGCAACTGGGTTCCAAGACAGTATAATTAAACTATGGTCATTAGATGGGTCATCTTTAGTCACAAATAAGATACCAAGTCATAAGCGGGAAGAAATGATGAGAACAGACCCCACAACAAGTACATTGGTCGGTCACAGTGGAGCTGTCTACGCTACCGATTTCTCACCTGATAACAGATTTTTGTTATCAGGATCTGAGGACAAGACTGTTAGATTATGGTCGTTAGATACACATACAGCCTTAGTGAGTTATAAAGGTCACAACCATCCTGTCTGGGATGTTAAATTCTCACCATTAGGCCATTATTTTGCTACAGCGTCACACGATCAAACTGCTAGATTATGGTCCTGCGATCATATCTACCCATTACGTATATTTGCTGGGCATTTAAATGATGTTGATACGTTATCATTCCACCCTAACGGTTGCTATGTGTTTACAGGTTCCAGTGATAAGACATGTCGTATGTGGGATATCAACACTGGTGACTCTGTACGTTTATTTTTGGGCCATACAGCTCCAGTGGTCACCACTGCAGTTACTCCAGATGGTAGATGGTTATGCACTGGTGGAGAAGATGGTGTAATCAATGTTTGGGATATCGGTACAGGCAAAAGATTGAAGCAAATGCGTGGACATGGTAAGAATGCCGTTCACTCTTTCTCATTCAACAAAGAAGGTAATGTTTTAGTAAGTTCTGGTGCCGATCACTCCGTAAGAGTATGGGACTTGAAGAAAGCTACTGCTGAACCAAGCGCCGAACCGGAACAACCATTCGTGGCATACGCAGGAGATGTAACTGCGTCAGTAAACCAAGACATCAAGGAGTTTGGACGTAGACGTGCTATTATACCTACTAGTGATCTAATGTCTACATTCTACACCAAGAAAACACCGGTCTTCAAAGTGAAATTCACTAGGAATAACTTGGCTTTAGCGGGTGGTGCATTCCGTGGATAAAATATAATGTTCATCAGATAATAAATACAATTCCAACTAAATTCCATGTAACTATAAAGAGCCAGAAAACATATATACTTTTTGTACTTATATATCTCTGATCAATATCAAGTTTTCAAGATGAAAACTTTGTCTATATTGAAAATGTGATTTCAGCGATTAATATACGAAATCTAGAAAAGAGCGTTATGAAGGCGCGTAAACTTAAAAGGTGATTTTTAACATAAGTGGAATGAAGAGAAGAAACCTAACAATTTTGAACTTTCCTTGACAGTATTCTATTCAAGTATTAATTCCGTATATGTATGCCATCATGCATGAATAAGTACATCATATAAGAGAAATAACAATGTCTGAGGAGTTAGAACGTAGTGTTGACAGTGTGAAATCTGACAGTCTACCTGTTTCGAACTCAAATGGGTCAAATAATACTACAGAAACAAGACACATGAAGGCACCACCACCAAGGCGAAACTCCATGGCTAGTAAATCCAAGGATCGGTTCGATAAAGATGGTGTGTGGTCCGCCATCGATACGCTCGACGATGTAAGGAAGATGGCTGCTGAAAATAAAGGTAAAGATGTATTCCCTGCGGGGTTTGAAGAAGATTTAGACGTTTCAAGAGCCACTAATGCAACACTATTGCATATAATCCGAAACAGAGCCGAACGTATAGCTAAGGATATTAGAATCAGCCGAGAAGATAATAAACAAGATTCTAAGACAGAAGAAGAACCCGTGAAACGTAAAGGGCGTACTAAGAATAAGGACAAGGACTTACTTTCGCGATCATTATCTAAACTGAATCTTGTTAACATGGACAAGAAGGTTATACCTGAAAACGACGAGTATTTATCTGTGAACCTCAGTAAACATAACATCTTCACCAATAGTAATAGTAGCAATGAAAATAGCGACGTAGATAGTCAAACTTATAGTGATGCCAGCGATGAGGTCGATACCAAAACAGGCCATTCAACCGCCAAACAGCCTCTCTATATCAGTGATTATACAGATTATCAAGCAAACATCCAAAAGATCGCGTGCGACGAAGAGACCTATGTCTCAACCCTCATTAGTACTGTTAGGGCATCTTCCAAACGTGAACAGTGATAATTCGAATAGTGGAAGCCGTTTTTTTTCCCGATTGGAAAATATATTAATTCTCACAGAGAAAGGTAGAAAGGTGAAGGACGTTATAGTACAGGTCTGTTCATACTTGATTAGTGGAAGCCCAGGCGGTGCTATACTGAAGAGCCCGAATCCATCAACTTCGCTATTATCAAGTTTACATTGTGTGGAGGCGGAATTATAGACACAAGCATCCGATGATGATGAACCTCTCGAAAAGACCCACCTTCTTGCAGTCAAGTCTCTACCAATTTTCGCTTACACTACCAAAGGCCACATCAGCTACGGGCGACAGACGTAGGGAAACCTATCCATATTGTACTTCCAATTATCAACTATTAAGTCAATAGTTATTATTTTTTTGCGTGCTTTTTTGTTTTTATTTCTTTCGCTTACCTGGAAATTTTATCATCACTTCATGATGCTATTACTGTGATCATGTCCCCTGTTCTTTTTCCTAGCCCTTTTTATGTTATCCAACTTAACTAACATTGTGCGTGCCTTCCGGCTGGCATCACACCAGTCGTAGTTTACAAGACACGTTCACGCTCATATATATATGAATGTGAGAAGGACGCTTTACGCAATATACTTTCCTATTCTTTGTTCAAAGTGCTTACGATTAATTAAATAGTTAATGGATCCTCCTTTTTTTTATATTTAATTTGATTGTTATTTATACTGTCATCTTTTTGTTCTCTTTTAAAGGTGATTCTTTTGCCATTTAAAAAAACTTTTTTTGTTATCTTGTTTTATTCAAATTATTTCTATCTCTTTCCTTTGCAGTTCTTCTTTCATTACTTATATCTTGTCCCACAAGCACAATTATATATACGATACGATGTCTGCTGCTAACCCAAACACCTTCTCTAACTTCAGTCTAGCTACTGACCTACCAGCTTGGTCTAAGCTACAATCCATCTACGATGCTCAAGGTAAGTCCTTGTCCGTCAAGGAAGAATTCGCCAAGGATTCTAAGCGTTTCGCTAAGTACTCCAAGACTTTCCAAAACTACGATGGTTCCAAGATCATGTTTGATTTCTCTAAGAACTTGGTCAACGACGAAGTCATGAACGCTTTAATCGAATTGGCCAAGGAAGCCAACGTCACTGGTCTAAGAGATGCTATGCTAGCTGGTGAACACATCAACTTCACTGAAGACCGTGCTGTCTACCATGCTGCTTTGAGAAACAGAGCTAACAAGGTCATGACTGTTGACGGTACCAATGTCGCCCCAGAAGTCGATGCTGTCCTACAACACATGAAGGAATTCTCCGAACAAGTCCGTTCCGGTGCTTGGACCGGTTACACTGGTAAGAAGATCACCGATGTTGTTAACATCGGTATTGGTGGTTCTGATTTGGGTCCAGTTATGGTCACTGAAGCTCTAAAGCACTACGCTGGTGACATCCAAGTCCACTTTGTCTCTAACATTGATGGTACCCACATTGCTGAAACTCTAAAGGGTCTAAATGCCGAATCCACTCTATTTTTGATTGCTTCCAAGACCTTCACTACTGCTGAAACCATCACTAACGCTAACTCTGCCAAGACTTGGTTCCTACAAAACACTGGTAACAATGCTTCTCACATTGCTAAGCATTTCGTTGCTTTGTCTACCAACGAAACCGAAGTTGCCAAGTTCGGTATTGACACAAGAAACATGTTCGGTTTCGAAAACTGGGTCGGTGGTCGTTACTCAGTTTGGTCTGCCATTGGTCTATCTGTTGCTATTTACATCGGTTACGACAACTTCGATGCTTTCCTAAAGGGTGCTGAAGCCGTTGACAAGCACTTCACCGAAACTCCAATTGAAGAAAACATTCCATTACTAGGTGGTCTATTGTCAGTCTGGTACAACAACTTCCACGGCGCCGAAACACATTTGGTTGCTCCATTTGACCAATACCTACACAGATTCCCAGCTTACTTGCAACAATTATCTATGGAATCTAACGGTAAGTCTGTCACCAGAGGTAACGTTTTCGCTAGCTACTCCACCGGTTCCATTCTATTCGGTGAACCAGCTACCAACGCCCAACACTCCTTCTTCCAATTGGTCCATCAAGGTACCAAGTTGATCCCATCTGATTTCATCATGGCTGCCCAATCCCACAACCCAATTGAAAACAAGTTACACCAAAAGATGTTGGCCTCTAACTTCTTTGCTCAAGCTGAAGCTCTAATGGTCGGTAAGGATGAAGCTCAAGTTAAGGCTGAAGGTGCCACCGGTGGTCTAGTTCCACACAAGGTCTTCTCTGGTAACAGACCAACTACTTCCATTCTAGCCCAAAAGATCACCCCAGCTACTCTAGGTTCTTTGATTGCTTACTACGAATATGTTACTTTCACTGAAGGTGCTATCTGGAACATCAACTCCTTTGACCAATGGGGTGTTGAACTAGGTAAGGTTCTAGCTAAGGCTATCGGTAAGGAATTAAACGACTCTTCTGCCGTTGCTGCCCACGATGCTTCCACCAACGGTTTGATTAACCAATTCAAGGAATGGATGTAAACTTGCTGAAAAAAATATTACTACATTTTTATAATGCACTTTTTTTAGCTTACTACATTATACTTAAGATATACTGATGTATACAGAGGTACCTTTTTTACTATAAATTTAGGATGCTCCTTGACACAGATGTATATTTTGATGACTTTAACGTATATATACAGATACATAATTATATCGAAAACAATTATTACCTTTTTAATTTTAAATTTCGAAGCAACAATATTAGGATATATAAATAACATTCATCTTGTTTCTGTTTCATCCCTAATAAATGTGAAAATTTCGCTACTCATTTGAAGTTTCGATTTCTTTGTCTTAAATTTTGGGCATCTTAAGTTAACGCGTACAAGAAATCAATTATGATCTTGAAGTTCAAGTACTTGACATTTTCAATTCACTCAATCAAGTTAAAAGTAGCACTGTCACCATTGCGATATTAGTAGTCAACACATCTGTACAACTCAAAAATGGAGATTATTGAGGAACCACTCAAGGAATCAGGAATTTCAATTGATCTACAAGAAAGATATGGACGTTGGAAGAAAAATACAAAACTACTATACGATTATTTAAACACGAACACTTCAAAATGGCCTTCCCTGACGTGCCAATTTTTCCCTGACTTGGATACTACCACTGATACACATCGTATTTTATTGTCATCATTTACCTCATCACAATTACCTGAAGATGAAGCGATATATATTTCAACAATATCGACTTCAAAACACTTAAATTGGGCTTCATTGAATAATTTTGATATCGATACCATGGAATTCAAGCCCGATAATTCGACCAAATTCCCTTCTAAACATTTGACTACAGATATCACTATAAAGTTTCCAAACGGTGATTGTAACAGTGCGACGTTTCTGCCTCAGAATCCTGATTTGATTGCTGGTGCATCATCAGACGGTTCCATATATATATTCAACAGAACAAAGCATGGTAGTCGTAAACTTAGACAAGTACAGGATTCTCAACTACTATATGAAGCACGTTTCAATTCAAGAGGTAACTTGGTGGATGACATTTCTGAACCCAATGAGGTTCTCTCCATCGATTGGAATAAGCAGAAAGAAGGAGAACTTCTGTCGTCTTATTCTAATGGCGATATAAAAATATGGGATATGAAAACATATACAATGAAAAACGCTGATATTTCTAATACAGTTCTAAGTTTTAATTTTGATGCTATGGGTACCAACTGCGTGAGCTGGATGCCTTCCCATGAATCTCTTTTTGCTGCCGCAGGTGAAAGTAATATAATGTCAATATTGGATACTAGAAAGAAAGACCTCGAAATAAATAAAATCAATATGAAACACCATTCTCAAGGGATAAACTCTTGTAGATTTAACATATTTAACAGTATGTTATTAGCAAGTGCAGATGGGAACGGACGTGTCAATATCTGGGATATAAGACAACTGGATCAGGAACCAGTTTCAACATTTGAACATGGCTCCTCTATTTCAGCGATAGAATGGAATCCGAACCTTGAAACAATACTAGCTACTGCAGGACAGGAGGATGGCCTGGTTAAAATATGGGATACATCGAACAGTGAACCTATATTTGTCCATGGAGGTCATATGCTTGGTGTCAATGACGTAGCTTGGAATGCCCACGATCCATGGTTAATGTGCAGCGTTGCAAATGACAATACAACTCACATATGGAAACCTGCTCGTAGTATAGTAGACGATGCTTAAGGGAACAAATGTTGAGGTAATTGGCTGTTTTTTAGATTTTATTATGTCTATATATCTGTACATAATCGCATCACATGAATAATTTTACACCAATTCATTAGCATTCATACATATAGTCAGTATTTAATGTTCTTGTGCAACAACAACCATTACATGTAACTTCTCTTGGGTAGATCCTAGGGAAGCTGAATATCATTCAAGCCACAAAGTCTAGGAGTTGTAGTTTTTCCTTTTCTAAATGTCATTTCATTATATTTAACATTTTTACAACCTGGAGGTGCTATTCCTTCCTTGTTCCAATCTGGGTCATAAAATATACTTTTTTTACCTAATATCTCAAGAGAAGTCTCATCCTTATTTTCATCCACCTTTCCAATGTTATTTCGTATCATAAAATCAAGGTCATCTTTCAATTTCGTTAGGTATGTAGTTTCATTACGCGTGAGTGTATCCTTCTTTTGTAATTCTTGTATCTTCTTCTGGCAACTTGATCTGTTAGTATTGCGTAGTTTTTCTATCCTGTTATTCTTTCGAATCTCCTTATTTCGTTCTTGGGATCTCTTCTTTTGTCTCTTATCTTCTCAAACGTTCAAAATATCTCTGATAGATACCTCTTGTTAAATAGTTAATATTATGTGCTGTCTTAAAATGAATGATCTCATCGATAATGTTGAAAAGAGTTAACTATATACGAATCATCAAGGCTATAAAATAGACATACTTTCACTATCCATTCCTAACCAGTTTCATTAACTGGCAGCTCTACAACAATATTTAGTTCCAATATATATAGATCACGAAGTCTTTTATATTATTTGCGACTTGGCATCTGGGTTTCTTATAATCTGAAGGTCCTTAATTAGATATGAAAAAATAAAAAATTAAATTCAATAAAACAGATAAAGAGAGAGCAGCTTCGACAAATTCTGTATAGTAACAAAGGAACAGTCAAAAGGAAAATAAATCTATAGTATATGTACTGGGCGATACATTAGTTATAACGTGTTTACTTTTTATGGAAACTTTCTAGAATCAATTATGTCACAAAATTCTTCAAACATACTAAACAAGCCAACCAATCTGACACTTAACGACGATATGTATAAACCAGATTTCGGCGGAGTTCCAAGTCAAGCATTGGATGCAATTAGAATGCGATTGGCCCAACTTACACATTCCCTCCGTAAGATTAGGGATGATCTTTCAAAGGCAGAACTTCCACAATGGTACTCGTTGCAATCACAACTGAACGTTACGTTGACTCAAATGATGTCTGTGACATCTACGTTAGAACATTTCCATGATACGTTAGATGCTACTGTAGTATATCCATTGCCTAAATTTCCTACTACATCACACGAGACTCTTTTAACCACACTTTTAAGAAAGAAGTACACACCTGAAGTGGATGAATGGATTAGTGAATCGCGAGAATCGTCTGGATTAGATCACACTCAACTGTCGGCCAAAAATGTAAAACAAGTGCTGCAAAAGGATAAAGAATGTACAAAATGGGCTCTTGATCTTTTTTCAAGTGAATTTGAGAAATATAACTTTAAGGGCTTAAAAACTAAAAAAGAGGAGTTGGAGGGTGACCTGATGGAAACCGATTACATACCCACATCTCAAAATGTTAAACCTTCTGAAGCATTTGTAATAGAAGATGTACTTAACTTCGTATTCCGTGGAGAAGAAAAGGATGAGAAACTTGAAGTTGAGAAAGATAACTCTATAACAAACTAATTACTATGCATGATCGAAACTGTTGTTTCGCTAATTATAAATAACAACACGACTACATATCCATATACCTATATATAAAGAAAAATAAATATCTACAAGGTGAATTAATATGAATTCGAAATAGAGCATATGATGATGGAAGAAGCCATGGAAGAGGGTATTACATTACTTTATAGTAAAATGTGATGAACAAAATATTCATAGCAATGAAGTAAGGACCATGACCTTGATGACTTCAAATGACGAATATCCTGTATGTGCAAAAATGATGAAAGAAAAATGACTAAATTCAGAGCTTTTAAGATGTACAATATTATACTGAATGAGTTAATTTCATTGCTAAAGTACTCGAATCTCAAGAGCTCTATGTTTGCGAAAGAAGTCTAATTACAACTTCCCAGGTACCGAACATTATGATACTATTTGGTACGGTTCTCATTAAATGTGGGGTTAGACCACTATACATTGATATGAAACCTTCCTCTTTAATAATAACTTTAAAACTTTGTAATAAACCCGTGTACTTTACTTTACCATTCTCTACCGGTGATTGTCTCAACCTAGTTCTAACAACCTCATGAGGATATGTCACTATACTAGCGATAAATTTAGCTAAACCGGCACCACCAGATCTTTGACACCATTCTTTAACCCTTTCACCAGTTGTTTTGTGTTTATCACCGTCATGGCCAAATTTTTCTATCGATCTAGTCTTGATCATTAACTTCATTTGTTCGTAAAGTAACCATTGCAATATACCTTCTACCGATCCTAAATATGATGCACTAAGACCCTTATACAAACCTCTGACACCTTCATTTTTTACAATACTCTTTAAACAATCCCACGAATTTACATACTGTCTGGTCTTACCTGCTTTATCTAATTGGACACGAGTTTTAATCATCCAGATAGGGTTGGTTGCTGTGGAGGTAGCCCACCCAGCTGTAGCAGCCGACATCAAATGAATTAGTGGCGATTCCTGACCATTATTGAATGCTTTAGAATAGAGTTCCTTAGTTGTACCGTAAGTAAAGAAATTAATACTTCTAGCAGGAATGACACCCACCAGATTTGGCCCTAAACCCTTAAACAGACTTCTAAAACCTTCTTGTCTATAAACATTCCCAAGGATACCACATGTTTCCTTAAAATGTAAACTTGCCTGACTCGCTACTTGAACAATTTTAAAGTTCGACGTAGAAATATGTGTTGGTGTTTTGAATTTGTAAACGTCCTTATAGACATCACTTTGTAATCTGGTTTTTACCAAATCAAATGGACAAGTGACAATGGCGCCTGCCATACCACCAATACCACCAGCTACAAAATGTACCCAGGGTTTCACAGTTGGATGGCTCTCTATTTTGTTTTCAGTATCTTGCTGGTTAAGTTGTGTAGACTCTCTGAAGGACGCAGATTTTTCATCACTGGCCAAATATGGCGTAGACTCAATGGCATCATCGGTCCATTCTTCGATGGTTTTCTTTGGCATTGTAAACCTCTATAATAAAATTATCAGGTCTGAATTTTTGTTATTTATAATGAAATAATGATAACGTCAACTTTTCAACTGTGAAGATATTCAATGCTTTCAGATTTGTATATCTTAACTATATTTTGCCTTATTGATGATCAATGGTAAAAATATCTATTTACAAGGAAATTCTTATAATCTTCAGAGGACGGCCAAAGAAATATTTTCAATAAGAAATGAGAGTAAGCGGATAATATATCTTGATAGTTTGTTTTGGTGTCCAACAGATCTATGTTCTTCATCTGTTTTATGTTGGTGTCTTTTACATTGTTATATCAATATTTTCAACTCGACGTCCTCTCTTCACTTTATTTTTTTTTTATTCAGTTTTACGCTGTAAAACCTTCGAAGGGAACAATGCTATAGTAATAAAACGAAAATGAAAATGTGACATATCAGAATAATAAACGTATATCAATTAGTCTTTAAGATGATGGACTTAAATCTTTCAATGGGTTCGTTGATATCATTTAGACATTAGAAGTGCATTTCGATTGCTAGGTATCTAGGATGAAAGAGCACTATCTATTTATCTTCTACAATTTATATAAAAGAAAACTTTTAAACTTTAAAATTATTATTAATATGACTAATTATATGTATATTAGAGATATAGAACAAACCTTTGCCATTCCTATGTAAGTATACAACAATTTAACTTATAATATGTAGATAGAAAATGTGGATAGGATGCACCATGGAGAAGTTAAATATGAAAGCAAACATCGTATAATATCGATACAATTAGATGAAAGTTTCGTATGGAACTGGAGCCAAAGTTTGTGGAACGTTACCTTCGGTAGAAACAATACGAGCTTCTCTTGGTTGAGCTGGTTGTCTCTTTAGTTGGACAGCAATACCTTGAGCCTTAGCTTCAGTACGCTTAGCAGCGTTAGTCTTAACTCTTTCCAAGAATTCAGCTCTACACTTAGAGTGCTTGATATGTTCGACTCTGATGTTTAGTCTCTTTTCTAGGTATCTGTTACCGACCATCTTGTTAACGATGATACCAACAGAAGACTTGGTGACGTTGTAAACAACACCGGTCTTACCTTGGTAGAACTTGTGAGGCATACCCTTGTGGATGGAACCGTTAGCCTTGATGTCAACGATGTCACCAACCTTGTAGGTCTTCAAGTAGGTGGTCAAAGAGACAGCACCATGCTTTCTGAAGTCCCTTTGGAACATGTAACGAGTACGAGATCTGTAACCGTGACTATAACAATTTTTTTATTTCATTTCACATCTGTAACTTTTAAGATACTTATATGTATCTATGAATCAACCCCTTAGAATAATTCATAAATACATTCCAGTACATTTGGATAAAGTTATTAACGTAATAATGCAATTGTTTGTTAGTAAAATTTATTCATTAAGATCATTTAAATGGAGTTTTTGTATTAATATTAATATTGTTATCGGTATATGATATTCCTTAAAATATAAATCGGTCATTTAACAAGAGTTTTTCATCAATATCTTTGCCCTATCTTTGTTATTATATTCTCAAACAGTTCCATGTTGATATAACCTCATGTATGTGTTTATAATTAATGCTATCGTTCTTACTAAAATTGCCATTTTTGATATTTTAAAATTCATTCATCCTATAAAACAAACGTCAAGGCTAACATAGTCCACGGTTTAATGGCTTATTACATTTTTCATAATCCTATTATTAATTCAATCTCAATTATTTTCGACACAATTTAATTCTCATTACTTGCACAATATTCCATTTTAAAATTCGTCTTTATGGTACATACGATTTACCCATTTTTGCTTATCGTTCTTGCGTTTGTTGTCTTAAAGTAGATCAATACTATTAAGAATTAAATTTAAGTACAAGCCTTTTAACTAGACTTTAACATATACAATCCTTCACTACATTGGGAGAAATCATCAAGGTTCGGTTCGTTAGTAAGTGTACTGAAACTTTGGTAGTAGACATTGAACCCACATTGGCTAAACCCAATGTTCAATGAGACTACAGAATTACTAACTGTTCCCTCTTGGGTGATGTAAAACCTCTCTAAGTCAGTCAGTAAACATTAGCGAAATTATGAAAAATTTCATTATTGTTCGAAAGCGCTCCGCTACGAAGATTTAGGTGTGGTTTCGCAACTCCGTCAAAAAACAAAAGAACTCTGACGACGCAAAAATTAAAATAAAATTTTGAAGTTGAAAAAGTGATAAAAATGATAAAATGTACAGATGTTATTTGGATGTACGGGTGCAAGTCATACTCTGGAATGTTAAATTGAATGTCAGTCATGTTACTCAACAAGTGCCACAATTAGTATAGACATTCGAAATAGGATAATTTAAAAAGGTAAGAGAAGATCATCTATAATAGAAGTTAGAAATCAATTAGTTGAGTTTTAGTTATATAAAATATAGAGAAAAATAAAGGATCTTATTATACAATAATTACTAAAAATTGTCAATTAATTTATTCTTCGTCAGCTTCTTCAGCTTCAGCATCTTCAGCTGGCTTACCGGCGTGCTTTCTAGCAACTCTACCTGGTCTAGCACCACCGAATGGAGAGGTTGGAGCGAAGTCAATGTGCTTTTCAGAGTCTAATCTGACCATGAAGGAGGCAACGTTAACGATTTGCTTACCAACAGCAATGTGTCTTTGAGAAATCAAGACTCTGGCGTGGTGAACAGACTTGGCTAGACCTAGCTTGTAAACTTGGGTTTGTAGTCTTCTTTCCAAGAAATCTTCAACCTTTAGAGCTAAAACGTAATCCAGCTTCTTCTTGTCTTCGGATAGAACACCAATTCTCACTAGTCTTCTGATCAAAGCATTACCTTCGAATAATCTCTTTGGGTCCTTTTCATCTCTGGTCAATAGATCTCTAGCAGCACGACGGATCTTAGATAGTTGGAAAGAAATTCTGTAGATTTCTCTCTTGTTCTTTAGACCGAACTCACCGGCTAGCTTCATTTCAGCATCTAGACGGGAGGATTCATATGGTCTCTTTGGAGTAGAGTAGGTCTTGGAGTAAGTTCTTGGGGCTCCTAATTAATAGAAAATAGAGTATTCCAAATATTTTTGATTATGAAGAAAAATATTATCATCCATAATAATAAAAATAGAAAATACAGAATAAATTTGTTAGTATTAATGATCTAAAATGACATGTTTATTTATCAACTAAACACACAATTCTTCCGTTTCGATATGCACTGAAGTAAACATCATATGAGAGATAAGTGGAATATTCACCTTAGAGACTCAACTAGAAATTTAAGTTCTTCTTTAAAAATATAGTTACTGAAACCCTTTTCACAAAATCAAATAGATGATTCAAATTACATTTCTATCCACCAATTAAAGGAAGGGGGGTTAAGTCGTATCTTATCGTACTGTATTTCATAAAGTTATCTATCTCCTTTTTACATATGTATGTTCTTTTCAGCTCATATTATTCATTATCATTATAGTACATACTTGGCATCTTGAAATCTGGAAAACGGTCTGGTGCTCTTTAATCACTAAATGAAACAATAATAATAATATTAGTGGTTAAAAGTTTACCTTCTTTTAAATGTATCATTATTTTAGTGAAATTGATATTATGACATCTTACTATTGCTAGGCCGAGCAGCAAAAGTTTCAGAGCCATCGAGCAGCAATCCGTACTAACACCATTAAGCATTCTGGCACTTACACCATGATGATCAATACCACTCGATATTGAATATTCACTCATCTTTCCATAGTCTAAAACTGAAAAATTCATTTCGCGCAGGCGAAATGAATTGAGGAAATTAAGAAGATGAAATCCCCAAACATTTCAAAAAATTAATTTTTAAATTAGGAAATTAAAGTTTCTTAGATGTGAGGATGTTGGGCGGGTGCACGGATGTAGGTAGTCTAAAGAAAAGGGTTATTTCAATTTGTCTCACAATTTTAATCTTAATTAAGAGATATTCTTACATATCTTAGCTCATAGAAATAGAAACATTCGATTGGTATAACGAACAAGGATAGATTATCTCAAAGAAAAATACTCACCAGTAAACTCAAAGAATACGACAAGACTTTATTTTAGACGCTTCTGTTTGTATGAAAAATGTCCTTGTTAGAAACCCTATTACAACAAAGGGAAGAACGACTCATTGCATTGCATGAAAGAATCACAGTAAATCCTATAGTACGTCCACATACAGAACAATCACCTAAAAGTACTATCAGTATAAGGAATGAAATTGAAGTAGATCAAAACATTGAAGCTACCATAACGCCTGGTCAGACTTCAAAAGTGACCGAACCTACATTACCATCGACTGAAAAGACATCAATGCATGAAGATGTCACATTAGATTTGAAGAATAAAATGAAGGATAGTTTAGATGAATTACAACGAAGGACAAACATTTCCATAAAAAATATATTACGACACCGTATGATAACTGATTCATCCAATAAATTATAGTAGAATGATGTAATGACTGGCTAAATATTTTATTTTTTTTATTTTATTTTTTATTTTGAATCGAATTTAATTGAATTTATCATAGTGTATAATAATAGGAAAGGTTATGTAAATATACATGATGTGTAAAAATAAATACATATATCAAAAAAACAATTGTAAAAATATATTTGAAATTTTAATTTTTGTTCTTTTTGAACTTGTTATATTTGGGAAACCAATATAACAAGTTGAAAAAAGGTTCATCAGGATAACAAAACATCGAACATATCAACCACGTCTAATGAATATTCATCTTAATCTTGTTACTCGTGACTTTCCTTTTTTATAAAAGTATGTATTCATGAATGGCATAAAAGGTATCAACAAAAACAATTTCACGTCGTGCTTAGGGGAACGAAACTGATGTCAGTTAGCATAATATAAATAGTCTATCATGTTTAAATAGTGAATGCAACATAAACGTACATCAAAGCGAATACAAAGAAAGCTAGAGCACCACAAAGAGTTATGGTTCTTATACTAATTTTATTTGCTAGATATCTACCACCAACGACAGCCATGGCATTACATAGCACATGACCCACGACAGCACCGAAGATAACATTCCAGTAGTTACTATCCGATGCCATGGCAATAATACTAATTTGAGAGCGATCACCAAGCTCACCGACAAAGATCATTGCAAAAATTTGAATCCAAACAGGGGAAAACACGTATGATGCAAGTCTCTTTATAGAGGCACCCATTTGTTCCAATTGAGTCATACCATTCCTAGCCTTTTCACTCTTTTCTTCTACTTTACCATTTTCAACGTCATCCATGTGAGCATTCATATCTCTAACAGCAATCTCTTCTTCTACCTCTGCCATTTCTTCTTCGACACCAGCATCCTTTGACATCTCTAGACCTTCCATAGTCAGTTTGTAACCAAAGACTAAGAATAATAAACCTGCTAAGAAAGCAGTATAACGTTCAGGAATGAAAGAGACACAAGTGTGACCTAAAAGACCCGATAGAACGGTCATAATGACTAAAGATGTGGAAGAAGCAGTAAACACTAACCATCTTGGATGACGCATAGACATCAAAGCAGATATTAAGAAAGTCTTATCACCAATCTCGGAGAATATAATCATCGAAACAGACATTACAAAAGAACTAAATGCTGAATCATTCTGAACATTAGCTTGACCAGCAGAAGTGACATCACCTGTTGTACCAACTGCTACAGATTGTGCAGTTTCTGAAGCTCCTACAATTTGGGTAAGGAGCGGAAGTAATAGAGACCAATACAGGGAAGAAGATACCATTATTTTAAATTATTTTGTATATTTGATTATTGTTCAGTTGAATATGTGTAAATATCGAAAAGCAAAAACAACAGTACTAAATCTGGTGATATATAATTTTCGAAGTTTTGATCCTCTAGTTTTATATATCTAGTCTAGTAGAACAATAAATGTACTCTCTCTTCTTCTATATGTAAAACAGCGCCTTGAAAGTGTTATACAAAGGCAAGTTTACAACTTTATGTTTACCTTAAATGTCGTTGACCATTTCCTGTAGAGAATATGTCATTGATTAACTCAGAATTCTTCCTGGTTGCATTGCTTCGATAAAATTTTCAACTTTTCCATCAGAACACGGGCCTAATCTCACAGTGAAAACGCGCTGCAAGACGCGTCAGTATAATTTATTCTCTCTCTCTCTCTATGTAAGACAACGAATACCTCTGTAAATACACATGTAGAAATATCTATAGATATAGATACACACACATATATATATTGAAATAAGGGCGCAAAATCACAATACTGATACAGTGAAGGAGTGATATCTCGTAGAGGAGATTGTAGTCTTTATTGTTCTGTGTTTATATACTTATACCCTATTTAGGCTAGTAACCTTGAATAAAGTTCAAGAATTTCATTTAACTTTAAGGACTGCACATTACAGTATATTATGCTCTGCAATTGATTTGTGCCTATATTAAGATATACATCGTAAATAATACGTATCATTGCCTTAATTGTCCACCATTTTATCGCACTCTATTTTAGAGAAAATATGACAGTATTTCGGTTTTTGTTGAAAGGAAAAGGAGAGGTCGGTGAAGAATGTATACCTTAAAGGAACATAACATTACCTAAACTAATATAACGAATAATGGTGTAGAATAACTTATTTGATTACGGACGACCCAAATAGTCTAGATATCTAAACTATCTACCTATATATTTAGGTGAAACATTAGCATTGCCACTTGAATTTATTAATCATTCCATGTCTACAAATAACCATTACCTTCCTACCTTCCATTGTTATTCTTTTGAAGAAATGGAGAGCAGAAAGATACCTTTGCTTCATTCAATCATCGGGAGTTGCTATTTTTATAGTAAATAAAGGGAAGCTTGTTGTCCACTGATTACTGTTTACTGTAAAAATTTCGCGATGAGTTCCGCGTAAATCTCGAAAGCTTGTTTATAGTGAAAAATTTATGTCAGTTTATCAATACTTTCATCTTTATGCTGATTTTGACTAGTACAGGCAACAAGATCGGGTCTTATCATAGTTAAAAAGTACAGAGAATGGGAAGATAGATAACCTGTTGAGCTTCTACATCTCATAGATACTTATACAATAAGCCATATATCAATATATTTCTGTACTGATAAGATAGTATATCGTTTTCAGAAGCAAAGAATGTCAAGTACAACAAATCAAGATACTGACTTGAATTTAGATGAAGATGAAGTGATTCAAGATTGGTCAGACATTTCAAAGATTCAAAATGATAACCCCATATTATCAATACCAAAGAGAGGTGAAAAGGATTATGAACCGGATGGTACTGATATTCAAGAATTAATGTTATACAGGGCTAAGAAGGCAATGTTTGACACTCTAGAGAATTCCGTGCGAGGCTCTACAGTGAAATCTCAAGTAAAAGGTTATTACATCCCCGACAAACATGTGGCTATGTTACCACATGCAAAGGGGAATTTTGTTCAAACAATGGGGGAAACAGATAAAGATGGTACTTTATGGTTACATTTTTTTGAGTTTTTATACTTAGCTGAAAGAGGTACAATAACACCATATTGGAAAGCTTATGGTGATAACGTTGAATTACCATTAAGTATTGAAGATTTATATTCTTATTTTAAAAACCAAAAAGAAATGGACAATTTTTCTATTTATGCTCATTTGAAAAGATTAGGTTTCATCGTGAGAAGTTCAGATCAATATATTATTACAAAGTATAATATTTCGTTTTATCCACCCCTCGATTTTAAATCAAAGACGATAGGATCCATGAGAAATATCGTACACAGAATCACATCATCTTTTACGTCCACAGGTATTTCGTTATTCAATGGGATTATATTCAGTCACTGGCATTTTTATTTAAAGAGATACAAATCGTCACCAGAGATATACGAGTCCCTAAACAAACTAATTACACACCAAAAGATTCCTCATTCGATATCTGATTTACGTTACGAACATAATAATGTTAAGGAACAGTCAAGTTATTCAACTCCAACGAGTTTGAAAATTAGTTTTAATATATGGAAACCTAATCCTACATTTAAAAAAAAATACCCAGAATTACCAGATTATCAAGTAGTTACATACAATAAAAATGTATCAAACCAATCCTTCCCAACTTACAATGAACTAAGAACTTTATTTAAGTCCTTAGATTATAAATTTAATTTTATCGAAGACAGTTCAAATGTAGACTTTTGGAATAAAAATACTTATAACAATGGAATTTTACGTGAAAACATATTGGACGAGTTAACTAATCACCCCAGAAATAAAATCAAGAACACCGAACAAGTTGGAAAAAAACAATCTGTCAACAAGAAAAAAACGCCCCGTAAGGAATTACCACCACACATTCAACAACTAAAAAGATTAAAAAATGGTTACCGTAGTTTCTTATTAGCGATAATGGATAATGGTATAATAAGTTTTGCCAAAATTTCAGAAGCTGATTTCGGTTCTGAAAATGTTTGGTATGTACCTCCTCCTAATGGTATAGTAGCCAGGCCTAACCAAAACGGGAGAAATAAAAATAAGCACAGGAATACTCAAAGAAAGGAAGACAAGCAATCTAAAAAATAACACACACACACATACACCTTATATATTATATAATGCATCCTTTATAAATAAAGCCTATTTACTATATTTAGAGTAAAGATTTTCATCAAATACAGATGATTTATCATAAAATGCGGTTGGGTTTCTTTGTAATTCAGCTTCTTCTTGTGCTGTCTGTTCACGTCTTGCCATCAAACCATTCATACCAAAAGGTGCTTCTTTCGGCGGCCTCTGAGGAACCATAGGGGTCATTCCTGCAGGAGGTTGCTGGTTAATTCCGTTAGAGATAGAGTTATAAGAACCAGGCACAGGAATAGGGGGAGCCATCGAAGAATAAGGCGGAGGCTGAGGAATGCTATAGGTCCTGGATGGAATAACAGGGGAGTTTAATGACATATTATTCATTTGAGAGTCTAAAGAAATAAATCCATTACTTTCTACATTGTTATTCCCAGATTGTTCAGGTAATGGAGGAGGCAATGCGCTCGAATTACCGCCTTCATTTCCATTGTGTGCACTATTTAAAGCACTTGCCTGAACTAACTCTTTACTCATCTTCAGTAAGGAATCGTAAAATTGAAGACCCTTAATAATGTCTTTATTAAAATTAGAGAATGCAACAGAGGCTGCTTCTAATTTTTCATAAAACATTCTCCTATTCTTTTCATTTGTAGCTTCTTCAGAGGCCCTATCCTTCAGTCCAGATATAGAAAATATTTCGTCTAATTTTACCTTTATGTCGTTAATTAGTGAAGTCTGTTTAAAAACAGTAGCTTCAAGTCTTGAGCTTAAAGGCGAAAATTTCTCTAATTCTTTAGCAAATAACTCCTTAAGATCATCTGAATTGTTGGTAGTAGCTATAACCAAAGAAGTTATATCATCTTCATTAATCTTATCCTTCAACTCCGATAGAATCTCAGAACGTTCACCATTTAAAACACGCAGTGCTTCAGATCCTTGCTTTATTTCATTAATATTTGAAAGTATAGCAGTGGTTTGTGTATCATCAACATCCAGTAAGCTAGGTTGAGAGGAAGACTTCGTATTATACGTATTAAAATTACTCCATAACTTTTCAGGATTGCCCAATAATTTGATTTCATCGGCGTATGGTTTAACGACAGAAAATAATTTATCATCCGATTTGGATGCATCAATAAGAGAAGTTTTCAATTTTACACCATTTTCCTTTTGATCTGATGGTAAAGTTGCAAGTACGCCTGTTACTTCTCTCCTCTTTGCGGCAATATCATTCATAGCTTGGGATATATCCTTAAAATTACTTTTTTGAACATTGGTTGACAACTGAGATAAAGAATCTCTCATTTGCGTTACAATAGTATCGAACGCTCCAACAGTATTTCCATTTCTATATTTATTCTCAAGGTCTCTAACCAGACTATCCAAATTGGTGTAGTCAATGAATGATTTGTATTCGAAGTTTGCAGTTTCAGCAGCATCAGTTTCTCTCCTTAGTAAACTATCCTTTTGATCAGAATATATACTCTCCTTTTCATATGCTTCCATTGGTACAATACCCTTGTACAATACATTGGTTTTCTTCATTACATCATTATTAAAAGGTGCTAATTGTTCTGGCCACGTTGGCGCTTTAATTGCATCCATCGGTTTAATACTTTCCACCGAAACACTTTGAGGAATAGATTCATGATAAATATAATCATTATCCTTAATAAGTTGTTGCAATTTTAGTTCCACTGTCTCTTTGAATCCCTCAAAGTCAATAAAATCCATTAACCAGGCTTTGAATGCAAGTGAGTTGATCACAGAATTCACGGCTAATTTTAAGAAAGCAATAGCCTCCCCAGTCTTATTTTGTTGTTCCAATGCAACACCATGGTAATATGCTGCAACTGCTCTGAAAAAGTTTACTTTACAAGTAACAATAGTGCTCCATCTTGGTTCACCGTAAGGCGCTAACCCACCATCTGGTTTCTTTTGGAAAGAAATACATTTTTCATAACCATTATGTGTTGCCAAAGCTAATTTACTAATCAATGAAGCCTGTTTTTCTGCTGTTGGTCCATTTATTAACTTCATCATGAACATTTCTTGAGCTTCAGAATGGCAAAGATTAGACAAAAACTGAGTACTTTCTGCCTGTATATCAATAGATGGAGAGTTCAGAAAATTTTCTGATAGGAATTGGAAACACATTGTAGCTTTTGATAGATAACTGATGGCAGTTTTATAATCTGAATCAATTTTCTCCTTTGCTGCATTATTTAAAAGAACTGCAATGTTGTAAAGCGTGGCTGATTTTTCAAACACTAATGTATGTTGCTTATATTTTTGTGCTTCATTTGACAGTGTATATTCAGCATCATACCATACAAAATCGATCTTTAATAGGGCAGTGCTATTACCTAATCTTTGATTTAATTGTTCTAAATATGCATAATATGTATAGTTCTGCTCCAACAAAGTATCTAAAGCCAGCTCTCCATTAGAATTATTTCTAATATGGTCTAATTCAGAAGCTAATTTTTCGTCAAAAAACTGGCTCCATTGTTGCACTCCATATACTCTCTTCAAATATGATGACAGAGCTTTTTTCCACTTCAGTTCCTCGGTGTCTTTTAATTTTAATTCAACAATGCACGGTTTCATTTTGATGTTTCAAAGAAAACTACAGTATATCTAACTTTTAATATCTGGTTTTCTATAAATTATAGATGTTTACTCCTTTTATATTGATTGATGTAGCTGGTTTACCCCTTTTTTGGAAAAATATGGAATTCTTGTTATCTTATTACTTTCTTATTCATTTATAAGCATTTTCTAAAAATCGTAAAATCCACGTGACTGATTTAATTTTTTTTTGAACTACACTATTGACCTGAAGGGGACCCGGTATCAAGTACAATAATAATACAGAGAGAGCTTCGAAACCAATTCATATTTAGGGAACATGCGGTACTCACCAAAGGGCTATATACCAAGTAACTACCCCAAAAAATCCAGGAATTGAAGTAGTTGTAAGCGTTACACCTTATTATATTATATTTTGTGTCACAACATTGTTGAAAGATGCTAATGATACGCCCTGCTGTGAGGAGCAGTTATTTACCAACAAGGAGTACTCTTTATAGTCTAGGTCAAACTAGATTATTCTCTCAAAGTAGATCAATCCTCCAAGAGAGTAAAAAAGTTGAAGACGCACCAAAGAAGAAGGTAGCAAAGAAAAATGAATCTTCAAATAATTTCAATCCAAGATATTTAGGTGTTACAGCGAACATGTATATTCCAACAAGTTATAAGAACTTACCAAATGTTTTTATGAATCCCTTTGCTGTCTTCAATTCTTTAATTAGACGTTGTTATATATTTGGTTTTAATACTTTTAAAGTTGCCCTATTCCGATTTCAAACTGGGACAACTCCGAAGTTCCTATTATGGAAGAATAAAGCCATTGAGTTATATATTCAAGTGAATAAGGCATTTGCCAATAAGAATGTCAAAACAGTGACTCCAGGAGTGTCATTGTGGGTTGAGGAAGCGTTAATTAATAGGATTTCAAGACTTCCTAAGAATTTAAATCTAGATTGGCAAATTTTGAAATTTAACAATGTTCCAAAATTGATATCGATTGAACCTATCATGATGCCTGGTAAGCCCTTAGAGAATATTCAACTTGTCTATCGATTTGACACTCAGCAGGAATTGATCAAATTTGATCAAAATACTCAAAGGACAGAAAAACAAGTAAGAGATATTGTTGATTATATGGTTTTCTTATGTGATGCCACCACTGATCAAATGATTCTGATAGGTTCTGTATTTGAAAGTAAACAAAATGATAAACTACCAAAGAGTAGCGATGTCGATAGGAAACAAGTTGCTAAGAATATGAGACTAAACGGTGATATATTCAGATTACCACCAAACTGAAAAAAAAAAGAGAACAATCTCCCACACAAAAAGATAAGTTAGAACAGTGAGAGATCGAATCATAAACCATATACTCATATGATGACCTTATCATATTTCCCATCGTTTTTTGATTATTTGGAGACCCCCCCAGCAAATAAATAATAATTCTTAAATATTTTTTAGAAAACATTATAAATCTCTTGTATATACAACAAATATAAAGTTTTACTTCAATTAAACAAACAAACTTACTTTGCCAAGTATTATTTACAAAGTCCTTAAAACCTTAATAAGATTTATTAACAAGAAAAAATACACTTTAAAAATAATTATATCAAATTATTTTAAGCCTCCTCAAAGGGTTAAAATAGAGTATTATGTATGTGAATTCTACGAGAATAAAAGGCTTGACAAAACACAGTCATATATTGAAACACGATGACGTCTACAAAAGGAGATAAAATTAATAAATTTCATAATTTGATCAATGTGGGCAATTTAGTTATTCCCTCCTGCGGCCCACCTTTTTTTTTCCACAAGGAAATCATAATCTTGACCGGATTCATTGCATAAATATACTACAATATAAAGAGGCTTAAAAACAAACTTTATTATGTAGTTTCTTTATAGGATTGAATCACCCATGTTCTTAATAAATGGCTATATTGTTATAAGGCCTAGCTAGATAACCTTTTTTATGATCACCGATATTCAGACAAATTAAGTAAAAAAAATTATTACCATTGTACGTTATGCACAAAATTAATTTCTTGGCAAAATTGAAATAAATAATTGTTATTGTTATTAGTCAATGATTGTGTATCCGAATATTAACCATTTGTTTATAGTTTATATATTTATAAGCCCCATCTGTCATCTGTAAAAAACAAATTAATTTCTTGGCAAAAGAAAAAAGAAAAAAGAAGTCTAAATATTTCGATTTCTAAAAATCGCCAAGCCATTAAATTGTAGACAGTTTTGTTGAATAGTAGTATATAATAGTGATGTCACTACGTCAGAGAGTTTACTGTAGGATGGTAAAATGCCATAAATATTTAAATTTGCTACGAACAATGAACTGTACTTTCTATGTTACTATGTCATAAAGGGCAAAGCAAGTAAGAATACTGAAATATAATGTTACAAAGATAGTATAGCTTTCTCTCTACACAAGTGTATATTATGTGTATACTACTCCATGATATTAATGAAAAATCATGAAAAACAACAATAAATAACCATTATATTGGATGATGGAGAGTGTACCTCTTGATATCATTCCATTAACATTTCTTTTTATCAAGTCTAGATATGAACCTGTTTGGTTCTAGAAACACCAACCAAAAAAAGAGAAGTAAATAACGGATACACACCCGTCTATCCAATCGAGTATATTTAATAGGAAACCTCCAGTTACTACTATATATAAAACAAATATTGCCCACTTAGCAGTCTGATATTTCGTAATCTGACTGAATTGGCAATATGAATCGATCTGTAGGAAGTAACCGTCAAAACAAAGAATTTAGACAGAATCCATATTCTGACTGTAATTAATTCCTTTTGAAACTGAGAACGGAGAATTACGTTTGCACCTAAAAATTTACGTTCCACGGAGAAAGAATTTTGTTTCTCAACAAAAACCCCGAACAGCGAAGAGTGCAAAAGAGCGAACTAAAATTGTAACGCTCAGTATCCTTTGAATTTGCTTTCTCCAATTTTAGAAGTTGTCTCTTTTTCTATCCGCGGGCCGAATCATTTGAGTGCTGCAGGATTATTTTACCGTAGAAGAGTACTTGGTAGACAAAGAGAATGAGGGCTCTAAACTTCCTTTTCTTTTTTTCTTTTAATAATGTCAAAGGGAAAAGAGAGAGAGATGAGAGAGAGAGAGAGAGAGAGAGAGAGAGGAGATAGTGGAAATATCTACTTTCAATATTATATTCCTTCC
>NW_024545240.1:221443-253862 GCF_903064755.1 Maudiozyma barnettii | reverse complement strand
TTTTGTATACAGTCATATTCAATGAAAATAAAGTTAATTATAGATTAGTATTGTGATTTGTTATACCAATTGTTCATACACACATACTTGGATTTGAAGTAAAAAAAACAGAAAACATAAACATAAACATAGACTTTGCAATGGGAAGACGGAAGATTGATATTCAACCTATCACCGAAGATAGAAACAGAACCGTAACTTTCATCAAGAGAAAAGCTGGTCTATTCAAGAAAGCTCACGAATTATCTGTGCTTTGTCAAGCCGAAGTGTCATTAATCATATTGGGGGCCAATAACACATTCTACGAATATTCATCTGTTGAAGTGGATGACTTGATGAAATATTACAACGATGATGAATCGTTAAGGCATGTCATTAAACATCCTTCCGATTATGGAGATTTTAAACAAAGAAAATTCGTCACTTTGAATAAAAATGTTAGAAGAAGAAATTACGCAAAGAAGAATACTAGATTTGTTGCCGCTTCTGTTTCAAATTTAAAGAGCACTGATGTTAAAATTAAAAGAAAGAATAATGAAATTGAAAATACAGATTCTGATATTCATAATCCTGCTAAGAGACCAAGATTATATATTGAAGAAACTAGTACAGTGGCTCCAGTATCACCGCATAGTACAACTAGTCTACCTGATACTAGCACATCATCATCAACTACTCAAAATAATATACGTCCTGCATTAACTTTTCTGCCACCAAATTTACCTCATATCAATGCTATTCGCTCCTTCAATAAATATCCAACTGATAACGGTTCATTAAAGAATGATACCACCACCACTAACAATAATATTCCTCAGACTCTACAACCTCATAGACACTCAGCAACACCACCCTTCATACAAAGAAGCGTAACATCATCGAATAAAACTACTCCTCCATCTTCAGTGGTAGACACCTTACCGACCTTGAAGTTCAACCCAATGGTACCTCAACAACCAATATACACAAACGGATTGACTGCAGGCATTGCCGCAGCAGGTGTTGCCCCAACAGGTTATGCTCCACCACCAGTTCAACATTTACCTGTTACATCTCCTATGCCTCATCAAGTTTCTGTTGGTTACCCACAGAGAGTATTACCTTACACAACGAATCAACAGTTTTTACAACCAATGCCAGCAGGTACTTTACAAAGACATAATTTAAGTGATCCTAATGTCAATCCAGCAATGCAAATTGACACTGCTCATGGTTGGTATCAAGCTGGAACTACACCACTTTCCGGTGTTGGTGGTGCGGTACCAATCTACATGACTGCATCAGGTCCAATGTATCAAGCAGAATACCATCGATTGCAAGCATATCCACAAACATTAGCTATGGGACCCTCTCCCATAGACACTAATATGGTTGCACCGGATAAAAGATATTTGCCTCCTACACCGACATCCTTTGATAGGATCGTCTTACCTAGTGTAAGAAGACCAAATAGTACATCTTCAACAACGATTCCTACCACAAGTAGCGCTAATATGAATCATGAACAGTTTCATCCATCTCCAAAGTCACAAGTTGCAGTGAGTGTAGAGACTGAAAAAGTATAACATATTGCAATAAGAATCGAACATAGTCATGGGTAATGTCACATTTATAAAAACTAAAAAAAAATACATAAAATTATCTACATTAGTATATAAAAAATAATGAAAAAAAGCTCAAATAATTATCCAATTATACATAAATCAAATATATATATACTTATATGGAATTGAGCATACCCATATTACTGGTTTATGGCTTATTTCATTATAAAATATGCTTAATGTTTTTATTAGTGTGAGGAATCGGATTTTAAGTCAAATATATACTTTCTGTGACTTTTAACATCCGTACCTCAGGATAACACCCACACACCATTTTGTATTTTAAAACAATATTGATTATTTTTTTATTTTCGGATTATTTTTTAAAACTACTTTTTGTTTTTTGAATTTGAAATTTTCAAATTTAAATTTCATACTATAGCAGTTGACCGACAGAAGACGCGTTTAGAGCTAACGGGAAGAAGCTCAGTTGCTATCCTCTGCGAAAATGTTTCATAGTTGGTGCCAGTCCAACGAACGGTTCGCCTCAGGTTTCAGAGGGCACACTAAGTAACTGCAATTCGCTAACAAATGTAGACGTTAATTCTGAAATTTGTATACTAAGTAAGATATACATTAAAATAAAGCTTAAATAAATAGATAACAAATCTCATTATATACTACTTATCACAAAAGATCGTTAAGATAATTGCGAAATCATGAAGGTATGTGGAGAGATATTTAGTGGACGAATTTTTCGATATGTTCTAGTTTAATAGAAGGATGTTATGAATTGAGATATAATTGAATATGATATAATGACATTAAGTGAAGTATGCTAGCATTTAAAACATACAATGGAAAAGAATGAACTATAACTGATCTGAGTAAGATATTCAAGAAAACAAAATTTATACATGAACCACTGCAATATAGTAATAGTACCAGAACAAGACTTTTTGGACTGAATAATTTCAACTATTGATTTGTTGAAAAGCCATTTCGTAATCAAAAATATGAAGAAACGGTAATCAAATACTTATAAATATATGATATTATAATACAATTAAAACATTCATGAGAAATAACATAGACATTCGAATAATCAAATCCCCATATTTTGAAATATTATAAATGTCCTAATTACTAACAGTATATATTTTATTTTTTAACAGTTGAACATTTCCTACCCAGTTAATGGTACTCAAAAGACCTACGAAATCGATGATGAACACAGAATTCGTGTCTTCTTCGACAAGAGAATCGGTCAAGAAGTTGAAGGTGAATCCGTCGGTGACGAATTCAAGGGTTACACTTTCAAGATTTCCGGTGGTAACGATAAGCAAGGTTTCCCAATGAAGCAAGGTGTTCTACTACCAACTAGAATCAAGTTGCTTCTAACCAAGGGTGTCTCTTGTTACAGACCAAGACGTTCTGGTGAAAGAAAGAGAAAGTCTGTTAGAGGTTCCATTGTTGGTCCAGATCTAGCTGTCCTATCTCTAGTCATTGTCAAGAAGGGTGAACAAGAACTAGAAGGTATCACTGACTCCACTGTCCCAAAGAGATTAGGTCCAAAGAGAGCTAACAAGATCAGAAAGTTCTTCGGTCTAACCAAGGAAGATGATGTCCGTGACTTCGTTATTAGAAGAGAAGTCACCAAGGGTGAAAAGACCTACACCAAGGCTCCAAAGATCCAAAGACTAGTCACTCCACAAAGACTACAAAGAAAGAGAAACCAAAAGGCTCTAAAGATCAAGAACGCTCAAGCTCAAAGAGAAGCTGCCGCTGAGTACGCTCAACTATTGGCTAAGAGACTATCTGAAAAGAAGGCTGAAAAGGCTGAAATCAGAAAGAGAAGAGCTTCTTCCCTAAAGGCTTAAGTTTCGTTGTAGAAATCATACATATCTCTCTACCTCATACTTCTTTATTTTGTATAATTTGGCATAGCCTAATAAATCTTAAACTTTTGATTATTATGTTTTATTATTATTATTATTTTTTGTTATAGATAATTGTATATAAGTTTATAACTCATTATTTGCTCAAATATGTTTGACCTTGTTTTGCCAGGTTCCACTATACCTGATAATGTAAAAGATGGAGACTAATGAAATGATATTACATAACCCAAGGACAGTGAAGGACATTCCAATCCCAAGCATTTCAGTGAACTTGATAATAACAGCAGAGCTAATTGTAGCTGCTACATTTCTAAAAAAACTACTCAATGCCACAGCTCCGGCAGCTCTACGTGATAATAATTCTGTTAAGTAAGTCATAGTGGTGTTACTACACCACGTCAAACCAAAGGCATTTAGTGCAGAAAATACCAGAACAACAACCAATGGATAATGTTTATGAATGGCCCATCCATATCCAACACAACCTAAAGTGTTGATTAAAATACCAGGATATTGCAATACAAGTCTTAACTCAAGTGGATATTGCTTACCTTCGTGTTTCCGTAACCATATCTTTCTCAAATAATCCGAAAGGTGTCCACCTGTTTGTGAACCCAACACCATTGACACACCTGGACAAACATAACAGGCTCCAATCTGAAGAATAGACATATTGTAATTTTCCTTCAGATAATGAGATAAAGTGACGCTGAACGCATAATAATTAGCAAAAAGTAAAGCTGTTGCTATTGATGTTAAAGTAACTGGTAGGACCAATAAGAGTTTCCAATATAGTTTTAAATTAAACCTTGGTGGACTTGGATATAACTCTCTAAAATCAACACAATCAGTGGCTGGTGTGAACTTACCGATATCTGCGAAGAACTTCCATTTCTTTGTTTGTGGGTTAACAACTGGATTTGAATCATCTGCTGATTGAATATCGTTAATTCCTCTAAAATTCTTCCAACCTGGGTCACCATTCCCAATTTTGCATCTTAATGTTTCAGGTAAAACAATAATAACCATTATCAAAGCGACACCTCCCATTATTGAGGTAAATCCAAACAGCCACCTCCAATGTTCACCATGCATTAGAATAAGACCTGCAATTATTGGTGCTACAATTGGACCGAGATTTGGTCCTAACATAAAATAGGCAATTGCTTTACCACGATGAGTTGGTTTTGTTAAATCAGTAACAGTACCTGCCCCCAGACTCATCACAGAACTAGAACCAAAAGCCTGTGCAACTCTTAAAATATATAACGAGACGATATCTGCTGGCATCGCAGCTAGTAGAACATTAACAACAACCATTATAAGAAGAGATATTATATATAATATTTTTCTTCCACCAACATCAGCAAAGGCACCCCAGAAGAGGGGGCCAATAGCAAATACACCCATGAACACTGAAACAGTGCTGTTTATAATGGTAGTAGACACCTTAAATTCTTGCTGTAACAAGGGCAATGCTGGTATATAAATATTGCCAGACATTGGCCCAAGAAATCCAATGAATATAACAATAAAGAAAATGGTGAAAACTTGCCACTTTGTAAAACAACTGTAAGGAATTTCATGTAGCGATAGCGTATCATCCAACTCAACTGTTGAATCTTTCACTGGTGATTTATCTTGTGCAACATTAAATGGAAACTCAGCCAATGTATGATCTATATTGGATTGTTTTGTTACATCTTTTTCAATATCTGTGCTTAGGTTATTGTTCAACATATCTTCCTGTGATGCTTCTACCGATCTAAAAGAATCGTAACTTGAGCTTGATTGCATAATAATAGGCTGGGGCTCATTTTTTGAAGGTCCAGTATGGAATAACATATTGAATTGCATATTTTCCAAACAAATTCTTTTATAGATATATATATTTATGTCCCATGAACTTAATTGTAGGAACTTACTTTGTTTGACCTTTTATGTCTTAAAATTGTCACTGTTATTTTGTTTGTGACGCTAATTTCTTGTTTAAGACATTTTGTCGATTATTTTTTTTAAACAAGTGAAATAGTCGAAGACAGCAAAAAACATAAATTTATAAATTTACGACAAATATGTTTTATATATGACGTATTTATGCTATATATATTATGACATCTAGTCATTATTTATATGTAATGTCTATTCTTTGTTGATACTGCCAACTAGAATACTACTAAATAGTATATTACTACATATAGATGATAAATTTTTATTCAAATTAATACATTTTAAATATCTTTAACAATTTTAAGACTTCAGCGTTTGTTAAATAGTAATGACGTGAGTTCTTTTATCTAAACGACTAATAAAATATTAATGTTGTGAATTAAGTGTATGGAACTGCCAATATCATAATCATACACTTTTGCAATTTTCCAACAAACGCGTAACAACTTTTATAAATAAATATGTTATCAGATATCAAAATATTTTGAGAATTTATTAAAGGTAAATAATATACAATAAAGTTTAAGACGATGGAATAACTATCAGTATGTGACTCCCATATCTCTTAAAAATACTTATTTGGTTAATGGTATTACTAATTGCTATCCTCTTATACATAAGGGAGGAACAATAGTACTTGGGCTTGTTTTTTTTAAACCAGAAATGATGAAAATGCACATGTAAAAAATAACTTTTGGGAGTAAAATGTAAAACATATTCCGATTAACGGAAATCAGTCTTACCGTTACCACGCTTACCACTGAATAAATGCTTTGGTAGAGATGCTGTTTCATGTCTATCAGCTTCACCAGCTCTAGCATTTCTATTTCTTTCTCTTCTTTGCAATTTAGCCATTCTTTCAGCCTTAGATCTTTGGAAACCGTCAGCAACACCATCCAATAATCTATCGGATTGTTTTAATTTACCACCATTAGCATTGGTTGCAGAAGCAGCTTCAGAACCACCAAAGACGACATCAGCACCAGATTCGACAAATCTGTTCTTGCCGGCTTGTACTCTTTGCTTATCTTGCAAAGTAGATAAATCGTGTCCCAAAGTAGACATGTGCTTTTCCATATCGCCGAAGGATTTAGATAATTTGGAACGAGGCATAATAGCTTTGTTCTTAAGAGATTTTCTATTTCTAGCTTCTTTGATCATTCTCTTTTGTCTATCTCTGATCCAGTCAGCCTTTTCTCTAATGTCATCAAGCTCTTCCCCTTCGAAACCATCAAAGTTCTCCTCATCATCTGAATTATAGAAACCTTCAGATTCCAGTTTTTCTTCTTCTTCCTCTAAAGCTTGTAATTTAGAAGCGATTTCTGGGTCCAAGAAATCATAGACGTTCTTACCATCCAAAATTTCTGGCATGACATCATTCTTCCATTCATCATCATCCAATAGATATTTGTCCTTCAAGTTAACATTAAACACACCAGCACCACCATTTTCAGCTTCAATATCTCTAGCCAACATTCTTCTCTCTGGATCTTCAGCATCATATTTTCTCAATTGTTTAAATTGATCTGGAATATATGGTTCTCTCTTTACATCGTCTCTAGCTTGAGGTTGAGATACATGAATCTTATTCAAGACATTGTTGATTCTAGCTTGAGATTTCAATTTATTTTCAATTCTAGAGGCCAATAATTTTTCACAAGCTTGGTTTCTTACATCCATAACATTTTCTTCTAATTGACATGAAGTAGCCATCACTTCAACACCTGGAGTGTCTCTAATGGTTTGTAATAATTGGGAACGTTCTTCGTCCAAATCTTCTGGAGCAATGATATCAGTCTTGTTAATAACAACCATAACAGATTTGTTAGCAAACAATGGCTTGATAGAGTGGAATAGTTTAACTTGGGCTTCAATAGTGAAACCACATTGTTCTGAAAGATCCATAAAGTATAAAACACAAGATCTTAAATGAGCAATGGCGTAAATGGATTGCATTTCAATATTGTTCATCTCTTCAGTTGGTCTATCCAAAATACCTGGAGTATCAATAGCTTGGAAACGTAGATACTTGTAATCAAAATGACCGACATATAGGGATTTGGTAGTGAAAGCATAAGGTTGAACTTCGACATCAGCTTTGGTGATACATCTTAAGAAAGAGGACTTACCAACATTAGGGTAACCACAGATCAATAGAGTTCTGGTATTTGGATCAATAGATGGCAATCTACCTAAATGTTGACGGACTTGTTCTAGATAGTTCAAAGGATCTTTCAATTTCTTTACGATGGTAGCCATTCTACCAAGTGCAGCTCTCTTCAATTGTTTACATTGGAAAAGAGATTGACCAAACTTCAACAATCTAACATAATCTCTAGCGACTTGTTCGACCAGGGACTTAGCACGAGAAATGGCAGCAAGAGAGATCTTATAATGATTCTTTTCATATAAAGTATCCATCAAATCTCTGTGGAAAGGATGAACATCATTAATATTTGGGAAACCTTTCAATAAATCATCGAATTTTTCAACAAAACCTTCACCAGTGAATCTAACTTTACGCATGTAGAAAGCTCTAATTCTGGTAATATTGAAACCAGGTCTAATGACAGTAGGAGTCTTTCTCTGGGTTCTGTTAAGAACAATGTCCAGCAAATCGTTAGCAGGTGGGACTGTTGGGATATCTTTCCAGGATAGTTGCATTTTGGTCTTCTTCTTCTTCTTGATAAAATGAACACTTGTTAGTTTGCTTCTACCTATAAAAAATAAATGGAGTAAGTTATACAAATACAAGATAAGTAACCTGAAATAAAGCAAACAAGTTTTTAGTAGTATTCAGTAAATATGTTCTAATAATTATCGTTATACCAGTAGATGATGGCCCCAAAATGAAATAATCAAAAAAAAAAAAAATTTCATGCGATGAGATGAGCTTCTATTTCGCTCCACTCTGCGAAGAGGAAAAATTTTCGTTTTAAATTTTTTCTTATTTTCTTTGTGTCCGAAGTTGGTCACTGAGCACGGTTAATCGCTGCACGTGACTACAACGTGATATTTAGGTGTAAATTATGTCAACGATTTACTTACGCTCATTGAACTGTGATGGGGGGCACTCTCGTATTAAATTAGCATACTGAATTACTTTATGCAACATGAGGAAGTTCAATTCATTATAAATGAACAAGTCTAGATATATCCATTCTCTAACTATACAAATAACTCCGGGACTGCTCTGCACAGAATATCTCTTTCTTTGTCTGTTTGTCTTCCAATAAGAGTGAAATATATGCAATATTTTCTAATTGATATTTTCTGCCGTGAATGATTCGGACGAACAACCAATCACCCCAAAAAAAGGGAAACCTTTACCGGCAAGAAACAGAAAGATAAAGAGAGAGTGGATATGGCTGCCTGGAAGAGATGATGAGCTAGATCAATACACATTTCTATTAGGGTATATATTGATTTGATTTAGAATAAAAGTAAAGGAATAAAGATTTTAAACATATCGTACATACATATCAGTTTTGTAGGAGAGACGGAACGTATACATATATTATATGCTAAATCAAATTTTTTGTATCTATTTCTCAAATTGTAAATAAGAACCTTTTAAAAAGATAGAACGAGCAAAAAACTTTGTATTAAAGATGTCACAAAAGAATATACCCAGTAATAATAATAATAGTAGTCATAAAGCTACCCAAAAACCTGAGAGCGACGATAAAGAAGAAAAGAACGCTGAACTTCCTGCTAATACTATAACTTATTCAAGAAATACCGGCACTTTTTCCATTAATGATAATGATGATGATCCACAATCAATGCAGGACCTTTATGGTCATGATGACGACGATGAAGATCTAGCTCTTGATTTACCATCCAATATACATGGATTATCTAGACGTAAGCTGAACAATAATAATAAAAAACATCGTGCTATACCATCATCGCAAGAACGTCTAGTTTCATCACAATTAAGTCAATGGAATTATAATAATAATAGGTCGAAATTAAATTCTTCCATAGCGACATTAAGGAATCTGTTACAACAAATTAATGAAGAAAATTCAACGAGGCCCGTTCAGGTAGATATATCTCAAGATTTACAAGTATTACAAATTAACTTAAGAATGGATGGCCATTATAATAATAACTCTAACGGTAAAAATGATTTTAAATTAGATAATGATGCAATGGCTACATTATTACATAATCAGATAGAAAAATCAATTGAGCATTTAGCTTCCTTACAACATAGAGTTGATGATGTATCGTCAAAAGTGTTTATAACCGGTGATTTAAATACAGGAAAATCATCATTTTGCAACAACCTATTAAGAAGGCAATTATTGCCAGAAGATCAATTACCTTGCACTAATGTATTTTGTGAAATATTGGAAGCACGTGAAAATGAAGGTATTGAAGAAGTACATGCCATACCAAATAGTTTAGCTTCAACAGTCAAAGAATGTGCTGATCAATATGATATTAAAAACCATATGACGTATGAAATACATACATTAATGGAATTGGATGAACTAGTAATGCAAAATGATAAATACGCATTATTAAAGATTTATATTAAGGATGATAAAAGACCCACAGAGAAGAGTCTATTACGTAATGGGACTGTGGACATCTCCTTGATAGATTCTCCCGGTTTGAATATGGATTCAGTACAAACATCGGAAGTTATGGCTCGTCAAGAAGAGATTGATTTGGTGATATTTGTAGTCAATGCAGAGAATCAATTAACTCTTTCTGCAAAAGAATTTATTTCACTTGCTTCTAGAGAGAAAAAATTAATGTTCTTTGTAGTGAAAAAATTCGATAGAATTAAAGATAAAGAGAGATGTAAAAAGTTGATACTAGAACAAATAAAGGATTTATCACCCGAAACATATAAGAGATCTAAAGAATTTGTCCATTTCATATCTGAACCTGAATTAGAAAACGGTAACTCACCAAACCCAGATGATAACGGAGATAGTGACGATAATGATAGTGACGACATCAATATAGATCCCGATTTTGAGAATTTAGAAAATTCTTTACGTAATTTTGTGTTGAAAAGAAGGTCCCAATCAAAACTATTACCTGCTAAAACTTATTTATGCAAAGTTCTCTCGGATATTGGCAAAATTTCCAATAATAACTTATCAATATATCGAAATGAGGAGAACATGATCAAAGAAGAATTATTATACCTAACAGAGACTGTAGATACGATCAAAAGACGTTATAGAGGCGTCACACAATCCATAGATAAATTATCCGAAGAAACTGTCACTGAGACATACGATTTTACAAAGAATCATATAATGAATTGTTTGTCTATTGATTGCCAAGATTTACCACAATACCCAGGTATTTCACGTCTTTACGATTTTGTATTTCAAACTGAACATTATTTTCAGGATCAAATTAAAAGTAGTACTGTAGCAAGTGAACTTCATGCCAGATATACCACCAAAACAGTCGTTGAACAAATTTACTCTACTGGCAGAGATGAGTTGGGTGATGAATTTATGTCAAATAGAATATTTGATGTTGGATTAATGTTTAGTCTAAGCACTCATCAAATATCTAAAAACTTCTCTGTTCCATTAACCTTTTCTGATCTATACGCTCCATCTTTGGATGGGTTAATTGAGTACCTATCGTGGGCATTATTTAGTCCGATGAAAATATCTTGGCACAAGAAACCTGCTGAGATCGAAAAACAAAACAAAACTGAGGATAATAAGAGCATCACCACTGTAGGATCTGTCCTAGGTCTTGGAAATTATCCATTAAGTCAATATTGGAAGAGACCCTCTTTGTTATTTACTTCCAAATTACCTGCACTAGCAATCTATTCCTTTGGTGGTTCAAAAATTGCAACTACAGTAATATTCAATGGACTAAGTGCATTTTCATGGAAATCCTTAGGTCAAATTGCAGGTTCTGTTGTAATTGCAGGTTCATTACTTGGAATGGCATATATAGTTTACGATATTCCAAGAGCCTTACCTCAAAATTTGTTAATAAAGTACAAAGAACATTTGATCCAGATGGATTACATCCATACAAATGCCAGACGTATTAGCAACGAAGTCCAAGAAGTATTAAAGACTCCAACGAGAGAAATAATGAAGACATGTGAATTAGAAGTCGACAAGAAACAAGGAAAGAAACATGAACTGGAAAGAAAACAAGAGAACAACACAATATCTATCAAATTCTTCACTGAGATTTTACAGAGGACTACTTCCGAAAGAAACATAGTTGACAGCATCAACCTTGAAGTTGACTAAATATGCTATTGAAAACAATTCATCCTTCTACAAGGACATAAAAGTATATATGTATAATATATATATTTCAATGACAAACGATACATTAAAGGTTGTAATCACATTGTAAACTAGATTTAAAGCTGAACCGATGGAATACGATGAAACATTAACACAAACAATGAGAGAAACCTTTGAAAAGTTTTATCATTCGTTATTCCGGATTCTGTCAGTTATAACCGAGACCGAAATCTAATTATTATTCTCGCGTTCTCTCAGTGAACTCTCCGTACAAAATAAGTATAAAAGTAAATAAAATTCGGAAGTCGCGCAATGAGGGACGGTTTATTTTCAATTAGATAAGCCATGAAGACAATGACATAAAACTTGCATACGTTAGTTAATTGACTATTTATATATAAATAAATGGGAAGAGAAGTTTTTCTTTGAACCCTTACATATTGAGGACACAAAATAGCATATATATTTAGACAACTTTATTGTTATCACTTTTTTTTCATTTTCACTTTTTTGTCCTCGAGAAATTAGTTATTAACTTAGAAAATAGGGGAACTAATCAATCTGTTCTTTACCATATATTCTAAAAGAAAGAAGTAGTTACATACCATGTTAACCCACGGAATTAAGACATACCCACTGATTAACCCATTTCATTGGGGTTATAATGGTAGCGTAGAAGAACATGTAAGTGAAAAGGGTTCTGTTGAAATCTCATTAAAGGATTCAAAAGAAACTATACCATTTAATGAATTTGTTCAACAACATGTACCTGCGTTAAAAGATGGTGCTAAATTTAGATTGGATCCTAAGATTTTCACTGGTATTTTGCAAACCATGTATTTGAGTGCTGCTGATTTCTCCAAATCCTTCCCAAATTTTTATGGCAGAGAAATTGTTCAATTTGAGGATGGTGTATGTACTGCTGATTGGGTTAGATCAGATTGGTCTACTAAATATAACCAGGATAAAACTACAGGTAAATTTGATATAGAAAAGTTTAACAAGGATGAAGCTGAGACTCATCCTGACAACTGGCCTCGTTTACATCCTCGTACAAGATACATGTCAGAATCTGAATTAAAGGAAACTCATGACGATACACGTCCTGTTGTAATTATCATGCACGGGTTGGCAGGTGGTTCCCATGAACCTATTATTAGATCTTTAGCCATGCATTTATCCCAGATTGATAATGGTAGATTCCAAGTTGTTGTGTTAAACACAAGAGGTTGTGCAAGATCCAAGATTACTACTCATGCATTATTTACCGGGTTACATACGGGTGATATTGAACACTTTGCTTTAAGAGAGAAAGAAAGACAGCCAGATAGAAACCTTTATGCCGTAGGTTGTTCATTTGGTGCTTTAATGTTATCCAATTATTTGGCACGTGTTGGTGAAAAGACCCCATTGAAAGCAGCTGCTACATTATGTAATCCATGGGATATGGTTCTATCAGCTGATAAATTACAAAATGATTTTTGGTCTAGAAACTTATTCTCAAAGTCAATAACTCAATTCTTGGTTAGATTAGTCAAAGTTAATATGGGTGAATTAGAGGTTCCTGAAGGTACTAAACCTGATCATGAACCTACAGTTGAAAATCCTCAATTTTATACATTCACTCAATCCAATTTGAAAAAAGCATTTAAAATGACCAAGATAATTGAGTTTGATAATGTCTTTACTGCACCATGTTTAGGATTCAAGAGTGGTATGGACTATTATAGAGAAGCCACTTCGTTAAATAGAATTCAAAATGTTGCTATTCCATTATTAGCTATAAATTCTAAGGATGATCCAGTTGTTGGTGATGTTGCCATCCCACAAGAATATTTGAATAAAAATTCCAATGTCGCATTATATGAAACCGATTTGGGGGGTCATTTATCGTACATTCAATCTGATGGGGACTCTTGGTCCACCAGAGCATTAGCTCAATTCTTTGACAGTTTTGATAAGAATGTATTGTAATAGGATATATGTATTTACTTCCTTATATAATGAATACAATATATATATATTGGAATTGTTCTTTTTTACTATCTACGCGCGTTCGAAGAAACCATAAAATGAAAAAAAAAAGTAAATTGTTCAAAACAAGTTACCAATACTATTCAAGTTCAATAAAACTATGAATAATAGTCCAGTTCAATATCAAGGGGAACAAGAAAAGGATCCATATACATATATACGAGAAAGAGCATATCAGGAGTGGACAGTGATTTTTTTAGGGATGAAACAAAAGACAGCAGGATATGTTGTTCTTGGTAGCACATGGTCTATATTAATGATTGCTATCGTATCATATCTATATGTATCATGCAATAGTACGGCATTATATTATTGGTGTTGGGTATGGTTATGTCCATTTATGGTATGGAATTGGGTCACTATAGCGTGGTGTGATTCCGAATTATTTGCAAATTCAAAACGTAGACTCGTGAGTTAACTAAATCAAACCAAACCAAATCAAACGAAATCAAATACATACATACATACATACAGGCATTATTCTATAAACATATAGAAATCATCATCAATATAATAAATATTTTTCATTCAACGGATCATTATCCAATTAAACTGTGTATATTAAAACAAAAATAAAGGATGCGGCTTTATATGAACAGAGACAAAAAAAAATAAAAGCAAGCAAACAAGCAAACCAGGAAGCAAGGAAGCATATATATATATATATATATATATAGGTAGGGGGTATATATAAAAAGATAATAGTAAGAAAGTCACAGACAAACGAACCTGCAAACGTAGAAGTGCACAACATCACATACATATACATAATGCCACCAGTTAAACAAGTTTATGGACAAGAAGAAGCGTCGAATTGGGATAAATTCAAGATGGGTTTATTAATGGGTACATCTGTTGGTGTCTGCACGGGTGTATTATTTGGCGGTTTTACTATAATGACCCAGGGTGCGGGACCTGATGGAGTTGTTAGAACACTAGGTAAATATATTGCTGGTTCTGCGGGTACTTTTGGTCTATTTATGTCAATAGGGTCAGTGATTCGCAGTGAAACTAATGAGTATAATAATAGTAATATGTTAACATTAAGACAACAACACGATTTACAACAAAGAGCTAAATTTGAAACATGGCGTATACGCAAACAGTTTGAACTTTCGCATAAATAAATAATTAAATATACAGGATATATATCTATGTACATATCTACTTTCAATTATCTTTTTTAATTAAATCCAAGAATTCATTCCATACCGTTTCTTTCAATTTAAAGGAATGTTCCATCAATGGGAACTGTTTTAATTGTACTTCTTTGTTATATTGTTGCAGTTTTGCTTTAGCTACAGGTCCTAACTGGTCATACTGTTTAACAAATCTTGGCAATAAAGATTGGTCAGTATCGCTACTAGTAGAAGATAATCCTAACATATCACTAACCACCAGGACTTGTCCACTTGTCCCCATCCCCGCTCCAATCCCAATGGTTGGAATGCTTAGCTGTTGAGTGATGAACGATGCCACTTTATGCGGCACACATTCTATCACCGTTGACCAGCAGCCCAGTTTCTGCAATTGCACTGCCGTGCCGTATAACGACAAGATCTCTGCGGCGGATTGGTTACCCTGTACTTTAAACCCACCCAATGAATTTGCACGTTGTGGAGTCAACCCAATGTGAGACATCACGGGGATGCCCCTCTCGCATAACTCACGAATGAACCCAAACGTGTAACGATCTCGCCGGTAGTCGCCACATTCCACTTTCAAGGATATCACTTTAGGGCTCAGTTTCAATAGCCGGATAGCATTGGCAACACCATGCGCATAACTCTCTTCGAATGATCCGAATGGCATATCTACCACCACCATTGAGGAACCAGAGGCACGAGTCACCGCCTGCACGTGATATTTAAACTCATCAAATGGCAGCTCAGTAGTGGAGGTGTAACCCAACGAAGTCATAGCCATGGAGTCGCCCACTAGTAACATATCGCTATTGCTGTCCTGCACCCATTGTGCAGTCAAATAATCATATGCTGTAATCATACTCAAGGGTGCACCACTGACATATTTGGCTTTGATATCGGCAATAGTTAGCGAGCGCTTGACATTACCGATTGGGGAATGCGATGAATAAAAATGCTTGAATGGTCGTAATGATCGGGCCAATGGAGCTCTACATCTTACAGTTCCTAGCATCATTGCTTTTCTTAATTCTACTCGTGCCGCCGTGCGTGCCCTTATTCTATTGTATTGTGTTCTATTACTACTTATTTAGATTTTATATGTTCTTCGAGGGTTCATCGCACTTCTGTTCTGCCCCCCATTTATAAATGTCGCAGCGGCCGTCGCGCGTGATAACGGCTAGCTTGTTTCTCACCGTGCACATGTCCATAATCGGGTTCCGCTGTTCCGTGTCCATCTTTTGCAACAATCGTTTGGTGTGCGTGTCCCAACAGCTGATATAGCCATTGGAGTCTCCACTAATTACTATCCCGTTACTATGGGTCTCTGGTGGATCGATATAGCCTATGGCCATGCCACCACTGAACTTCCCTCGCCATTCATTCGTAGCATCGTTACTATTATTATCATCCTGCCTATTGACAAACGTTCTCACCACCACCCCACGTATGCAGTCCCATAACTTCACAGCGCCGTCAAGACTCTTCACCAACAGGAACTTCCCATTCAACGAGAATTCCAACTGCGTGATGGGCACGACCCGCCCACTATGCTTCCAGTCCTTGTCGTACGTTAGCGTCGACAGACAATGCCCGGTCTGCGTATCGAATATCCGCACCAGCCCATCGTACGACCCGGACGCCATCACCGAGTCATCACAGTGAGGCAACGTCAGGCTCACGACGGAATCCGAGTGCGCAGATATCGTTCGCAGACACTTGCCATTAAGGACATCCCACGTCTTCACGCTTTCATCCATCGAGCCCGTGAACAGCAAGTTGCCCTTGCTGTTGTAACACAACGTCACCACTGGAGCAGTGTGCCCCGTTAAAATATGTAATATGCCATACATTGTCACGTGCACGATCTCCACGGTGTGATCGTCGCTTGCGGTGGCTATACACTCGCCGTCAGGTGACCAGCACACGTCGGATATTGGCAACGTGTGATTGGTTACTATTCTAGTCGCTGGTGGTGGTGGTGCGTGGTCGTTCGTGATATCGTATATTAGTATGTGTGTGTCTTGAGGAATGGCTACGCATTGTCCATTTGGAGATACTTTAACTGTGGAATAGGTGGATTTCCTGTCGGAGTGTGGTTCGTGCAGTGTTGACACGTGTTCATACATTTTGCAAACAAAACACCCTGTTTATTGCTAGCATACATGTACATATACATGTATATGTACATGATTGTTTGTGAATTTTGTATGGGTCACTTTCTATATATGTTAGTTTGACTTTCTCTCTCTCTCTCTTGCGCTGCGCGCCCTGTTCGCTTTGAAAATTTCAATGATATTCATAATGGGGACTAATACCATACATATCACATCTTATAAAAATAAGGAAGGTGGCAAAATAACTAGTTACTTTATTGGAACATTGCAACTAACCAAGACATACATACACATACACAGCATACTATGAACGTGATACCTGGCAACAACTTCAACTCCTCAGTGTCTACCTCTCAGGATACCCTACATCAATCAAATGCTGTACCTTCGCTACCTGATACTCTGCGTCAACAAAATGGTGGGGCAGTACCATTATCAAGTCAAATAGGTAACCGCCATCCGTTACAAGATCGTATAAATAACTGGGAAACTACCCAGAGAGAGAGACAATTGGAACAGTACCGCCAGATCTTCGGGATTGCCGAACCAATGAAACGTGTCATGGAAGTAGAAATCATTGAAAAATCAGGCTTCAACCCAATTCACAGCAATGGAAATTCGCTACATAAAGATATCCTGTTAAATAAAGATACTTCGATTGATTGGGAAGACGTTTATACTACAGATGCTAGTGGAAACATGGCTTCGACCGATGTTGCTAAAGATATTCATACTTTGATGGAAAATGATTTGAAATTATAACCTTTCTTTACCTCATTTACCTAGTTTTAAGATTTTTTATATATCTATATAAATTACATACGATTTAATATTATCGTCATTACAACATGATTGTGTAATCCACCTCTACGAAACACACTTTTCATTTAACACCAATCGTTTCTATATGTCTCTCCCTCTCTCTATATTTAACCTGATTGTGTTTTCCCTCTTTTTTCTTTTAATTTTTTTTCATTCACACTGCAATTATTTAAATGCTCGATGAACAATTTTTTTTTGTTCCCCCAGCTTGTAATTTTTTTATTTTAACTAGCATGTCACCCTTCAACTATCATTTCATTACATAAAATAGCAGTTATATACGTACTTCATCTCGAGTAGTTTGCAGTTATCACCAGCACACTACAACATACCTACAATCCCTCGTCGCACTCCTACCAGCAATGAATAACGATCCATTAAGTTACCAGTTTCAAAACTTACAATTCAATAACAACAACAACAACAACAATAATACTACTGTACCTCACCCGCTACTTGGCGACAGGGTTCCTTTGTCACGGACTTCCTCATTGGTGGATTCCATCGGAATGCAAAGGGCTTCCTCTCCGTATGCCAATGGTTCCACAGCAGAACATCATGATGCATTGAATCAACGACCACCCTTGACCACTGCACGATCTCAATCGGCTTTATTGAATTCCTGGCAGCCATCTTCTTCTTCCTCCACCTCACAGAATCACCATCATAACGACCCATCTACTCCCAATGCATTGCATCCATCGTTGCCACTGAATCACAATAACAGTACTACCGTCATGCCAAGTGTCAACCAAACGTCCGTGTTCAATCATCAAATCCCATTGCATACATCTTCCACATCGTCACTTCTACAGATGCACCCTCCAGGTGCAAACCCTGCCTTGAACCCATTGCCACCAGGAATTCCCGCTTCATTCATGCCATTCCCACAACCAATCATTTCACATTGGAAATATAAAGATATGCAAGGAAATATCCAGGGTCCGTTCGATTCTTCAACAATGGCGAAATGGTATGAATCGAACTACTTTCAACCGGATTTATCAATATGTCGGATGGGATCCACTTATGAACCATTGGGAATTAATGATAGATTCATTACTTTGACAGATTTAGCTCGTTTGGTTCAAAATGTTAAAGATCCATTTAGTGCATTTGATCAAATGGTCTCAATATTTCAACAACAGCAACAGCAACAGCAACGTCTTCCTCCGCAGATGCATATGACAAACCATCAATTTAACCCACCTGTGACGACTGAAACAATCACGAATGTGACAAATACGTTACCAAGAGTCTCAAACTTTTTCCCAGCAGATTCTCAAACAAAAAAAGAAGAGCCACAACAAGAAAATAATTTAGATGATTTAACTTTGGAACAAAAAATTAACAGGCAAAGAGAACATCTGGTAGCAGAAGCAGATATCGAAGCAAGTGGTGATTATACACAGGATGAAATATTTAAGATGAAATTTGATGATGGAAGTTATTATCGCGAAGTGACTGTCCCGGTATCAATGAACAGAAAACATATTAGAAAGATGGACGTATCTACTATCATTAAAGAAAATGATCTAGGTGATTATTGGGCCATTAAGGAGACACCTGAGTATGTTGAAAAGATGCAAATCTTTGCTAAAGAAGATGAAATTAAGAATCGTGAAAACCAAGAAAAGTTTGAACTTGAAAGAAAAGAGAATGAAAGACAAGAAGTTATTAAGAAAGAACAATTGAAGAAAGAAGCCGAATTAAACGCAAGAGAAAATGCTCGTTTAAATGAAGAGAAAAGGCGTAAAGAAAAAGCAGAGAAAGCAGCTAAATTATTATTAGAAGAACAAGAAAGAAATGAACGTGAATCCCGCAAGAGAGAAGAACTGAAACTTCAAAAGAAACAAAAGAAATTAAAAGAGCAACAAGAGAAGGTCGTTCATAAAGAAAAGAAAAAAATGAATCAAAAACAAAAATTAGAAGCGCTGAAGGCTGAAAAGGCAAATCAATTACTTGGAATGTCAGAAGCTGAAGACGAAGTCGAAACAGAAGATGAAACAAATTTTAAGCAAAATTCAGCTGCTAATTCTGAGGCCATACCATCGGCTCCTATAGTAACTGCTCCATGGGCCAACAAGACAGTTAATGTTTCTTCAATTCCAAAGATTAACCTTAAAGAACAGGCTATTCATGCTCAGAAGAAATTAGAGGAGAAAGAATCAAGAGAAAGACAAAGAGCTATGAAACTTAACACACAAATTTTATTACAAGATAAAGAAGAAGAGAGTAGAAAAGCAATGCTGAATTGGGCATCAATGCCAAAAAAATCCCAACAAATTCCTGTTTCTATTGATATTAAATCTCAATTAATGAACAACACCCCAAAAAAAAACAATTCAACCAAGATAACTTCAAAGAAGGAACCTCTCGAAGATCCAAGCTTTATTGAAGAACAGAAAAAAATTTGGGAACAAGTTCAACGCAACAACACCAAGCACAAAACTACAACATCTGATGATGGTGCATGGAGTACTGTCACAAAGAAAACCAATACTATTGACAAGAAGAATGCCACTTTGAAACCAGTGGGTCAATCAATTAGTGTTCCAAGTTTAAAGAAACCGGCTGTAGCTATTTCGACTAATCATTATCCTGGTAATGCATCTATTTCTGCTCGTCAAGAGTTCTTGAGATGGTGTAAATCACAGTTAAAACTAAACCCCGGTATATCTATGAATAGTGTGCTAGAGGTTTTATTAAGTTTACCAGCTGGTCCAATTGCTAATGAAATCATTGCAGATACTATTTATTCTAATAGTTCTGTTATGGACGGAAGAAGATTTGCTACAGAATTTACAAAGAAACGTGTTCAATGTGAAAAACAAGTTAAGGATCCATTAAGTTGGAGTGAAGCATTAGCTTTACCAGAAGGTAATGATGATGACTGGGAATTCCAAGTTGTTAGTAAAAAGAAAGGTAAGAGACATTAGTACTAATAGTCTACGAATATGATTTCCTTTTTTATTTTATTTGATACATTCAAATAGTAAATATATCTTTGTAACATATAGTAATTCTTAAAATAGTGTATTATAACAACAAAAAATTGAAAAATAAATCTTCTTATAGATAAGTAATGTTTTATGTATTTATAAAGACACAATAAATTACATTTTCATATTATTTTTAATCTATTTAATCTTAAAAAAATATGTATTATGTTTATAATTATCTATATTACTATAAAAATCGAAAAGATAGATATTACTATTTAGTTAAAGTACCATCATTATTCAATTTCAATTCCCATTCCTTTATGCAAACTTCTTTACGTTTTAAGATAGATTGATAACGTCTGCTTAAAGCTTGATTGAAACAAATTTCTTGACATAGAGCAGCAAACATCTTAGGCCAGCCTGGTTGTAAGTTTTCAGACTCTTGTATAGTGTCTCTAAATTCAACTTCAACAAATTTAGTTTCAGCTTGGAATCTTTCCCAATAGTCTTCACCGACAGACCCATTCTTATACATCAATTCAATTTGTGGACCTAATTCTTTCAATTTCAAAGTACGTCTTATAGCTTCGGCACCACGGTTCAACAGAGCAGCTTTCAACACCTTTTCATGTATTTTCTCAGTTTTACTTAATTCTTTCAATTCAAAATATAATTCTTTAGCATCATGTTCATCAAAGATTTCTGGTTGTTCAGCCAACTTTCTAATCCTGCCTTCTCTATAACGTTTTGAGAAGATGATCAACGACACGATTAAGATGACAGCATAGATAATTGGGGTGTAGAAAGAAATTGGAATCGTTTTCACTTTCTCTTCTGTTTCTGTAAATGTACCATTTGTATTATTACTATAGGTACCATTAAACGTGCCGTTGAAAGTGCCGTTAAAGTTGTCGGAATAGGTAGTGTTAAATCCTTCCTCAAATGTACTATTATCAGCCATTTCTTATTCAATATTCTCTAGTGTACTATCCTTACTGCCCTTTTACCTGATATGCCTCATAAATATTCAAAGATCAAGTTCAATTATTCAACCTCTTCTTATGTGCTGTCACCTAATAATTTCACAACTTGTCCCATCATTAGTTTGTTCGTCTGCCCGCCGCGCAATAGCGACTTCGTCTCTTTTTTTTCACCACCAAATTTTTCAATATATTGGTTTTCGTGTACGACAAACGCGCATTTTCAAATAAAATATTTGGCAATGGACGGGATTCGAAGGGGAGCCCTATTAGGGTTATTCAGTGGTAAAAAACTATCAATGAATCTCTCTTTATATAAGAAGAAACGAAGGGGATTTTGCCACTGGACAAAGAGCAGTTGGTTTCTTGATGGAATAGGAATAGGTAGAAGAAGTTCAAATACTAGTTTGAATAGATTTTAGGAGTTGTTTGCTACTATAAAGAACTAATTTCTTTTAGTGAATATAATCAACTACATTTTAGAGTTCCTCTACAGCTCTTATATATATATTTAAATAATTGCATGAATCTACCATAATCTAACATTACGAACATGTTGGTTAGATTTAGATCGAAAGATGGGATGCATAGAGTCTCCTGTGAAGAGAGCAACTTATTTGGTGCATTATTAGAAAATTTACTGACTCAATTGAAAGAACCCATTGATGTATCATCGATTAAAGTTAGTGACAAACCTGGTTTAAATAATGGGGAACCTGTGGGGAATATAATCGAAAGAACAGTGCGTGATCTGGGTCTACATCATGGTGATATTGTATATATTACTTATGATAAGAACTCAACAGATATTAACGAGACAGCTGCTGCAGTGGCCACTACACATATCTCACAACAACATGACTCTAATTCCCAAAGTGTTAACATTGACTCCTTAAAGACTAATACTAATAATTCCTCAGAATTACCAATTGATATGGAATTGGAGAAGGAAAATGGATCTATTTCAAGAAAGAGATCTCCACTTTGTAAACACGGTGATAAAGGTATGTGTGAATATTGTTCTCCTTTACCGCCATGGGATAAAAGTTATCATGAAGAACATAATATTAAACATATTTCTTTCCATTCTTATTTGAAAAGGATCAACGAAGCTACTAATAAGAAAGAAAATGGCAGCTCATATATCGCACCTTTATCAGAACCAAATTTCAAGATAGATTTACATTGTACTAATGGTCATGAATCATGGCCTAGAGGTATTTGTTCTAAATGTCAACCGTCGGCAATCACTTTACAACAACAGGAGTTTAGAATGGTAGATCATGTCGAATTTCAAAATAGTGCACTGATTAACAATTTTATAGAAGCATGGAGATCTACAGGTATGCAAAGGTTTGCTTACATGTATGGTACTTATAAGAAATATGACTCAACCCCATTAGGGATCAAAGCAGTCGTAGAGGCTATATATGAACCACCTCAGCATGATGAACAAGATGGTCTTACCATGGATGGGGAACAAGTACTGAAGGAGATGAAAGAGATAGATGATTTGGCTTCAAAGATGAGATTATTTAGAATTGGTTTAATGTTTACAGATTTAACTGATTCTGGCAATGGTGACGGTTCTGTATTTTGTAAAAGACATAAGGATTCATTTTTCCTGTCATCATTCGAAGTGATTATGGCAGCCAAACACCAATTGGAACATCCAAATATATGCAAATTTAGTGAACAAAATACTTTCTCTTCTAAATTTGTTACTTGTGTGATATCTGGGAACCTCGAAGGTAATATTGATATCTCCAGTTATCAAGTATCAACCGATGCAGAAGCATTGATTGATGCTACAATGATTAGTGGTTCTACTCATCCATCAATGGCATACATTAATGAAACTACAAATAAAAGGTACGTCCCAGAGATATTTTATATGAAAAAGAATGAATATAATTTAACGGTTAAAGAAAATGCAAAACCTGCATTCCCAAACGATTATCTGTTAGTGTCATTATCTCATGGGTTTCCAACTACAGAGTCAACAGAAGATACAAAACAAGAATCTACCGAAGACAAAGAAGTTGGTGAAACTGCTACTATTCCATCAAAGCCCCCAATGTTTATCAGCAAAGGCGGATTCCCATGGGCTAATAGACAAGCAATGGGGCAATCTCAGGATTACCAGGAACTGAAGAAATATATTTTCCAATCTGCAACAAGTGATAATTTCAACGAATTACATGAAAAAATCTCAAATTTCCACTTTTTAATCTATATCCACAGCCTTCAAATTATAAATGAAGAACAGTGGAAACTCTTGGTTCAAGCTGCTACAACAACTGCGCCAGGTGAGGACTACGAAACACCTTTACTACAACTCATCACCACTCCGGAATGGCAAACGCTGATCATGATCCTTCAGGAAAGTTCTTGAAAATATCGCGAGGTCACATGATGTTGTGTCTTTATTCTAGAATGTTCTCGAGAGATCGTTACCGACGGCATGTTACGAAATAAAAAAAATTTTCGCAGGAAAAAATGAAAAATTTTGCGATGCTTGGATGATGAGCACTCTTAGGACCCCGAGAGACTGCAGACTTCTGAAAGAAACTAAAGCTCTTTTTACCCATCACACATCTTACATTGGGTCATTCAGTATTGGTGGTGAAACTATGTTCTGGTTGCCAATGGTTTATTATATATAAGAGAAACACAATCTTTTTATGAATAATCACTAATCAGGGCTATTAAATTTCTCCCGCTTTTCTACTTTAATAAAGTCTTATTTATAAAACCTTTATATTAAATATCAACCAATACGTTCATAATTCCCAATACATAATGAGTACTCCATTTGGTCTAGATTTTGGTAACGACAACTCTGTCCTAGCTGTTGCAAGAAACAGAGGTATTGATATTGTTGTCAATGAAGTTTCCAACCGTTCCACTCCTTCTGTTGTTGGTTTTGGTCCAAAGAACAGATACCTAGGTGAAACTGGTAGAACTAAGCAAACTTCCAACGTTAAGAACACTGTTACTGGTCTAAAGAGAATCCTTGGTTTGAAATACGATGACAAGGACATGGAACAGGAATCCAAGTACATTACTTCCAAGCTTGTCAAGATGGACGACGGTAACGTCGGTGCCCAAGTCAGATTTGCTGGTGAACAACAAACTTACTCTGGTAGTCAATTGGCTGCCATGTATATGGACAAAGTTAAGCACACTGTTATTGACGAAACCAAGGCTAACATCTCTGATGTCTGTATTGCTGTCCCAGCTTGGTACACCGAAGAACAACGTTACACTATGAGTGACGCTGCTAGAATCGCTGGTCTAAACCCAGTCAGAATCGTCAATGATGTTACTGCTGCTGCCGTTTCTTATGGTGTCTTCAAGACCGATTTACCAGAAGGTGAAGAGAAACCAAGAATCGTCGCTTTCGTTGACATTGGTCACTCTTCTTACACTTGTTCTATCATGGCTTTCAAGAAGGGTGAACTAAAGGTCCTAGGTACTGCTTACGACAAACACTTCGGTGGTAGAGACTTTGACCGTGCCATCACCGAACACTTTGCTGATGAATTCAAGGCTAAGTACAAGATTGATATCAGAGAAAACGCTAAGGCTTACAACAGAATCATTACTGCTGCTGAAAAGTTAAAGAAGGTTCTATCTGCCAATACCACTGCTCCATTCTCTGTTGAATCCGTTATGAACGACGTCGATGTCTCTTCTCAAATGACTCGTGAAGAACTAGAAGAATTAGTCAAGCCATTGCTTGAATCTGTCACTGAACCAGTTACCAAGGCTCTGGCCATGGCTGGTATCACTGCTGATGAAGTCGATTTTGTTGAAGTCATTGGTGGTACCACACGTATCCCAACTTTGAAGGACTCTATTTCCAAGGCCTTCGGTAAGCCATTGTCTACAACTTTGAACCAAGACGAAGCTATTGCCAAGGGTGCTGCTTTCATCTGTGCTATCCATTCTCCAACTCTAAGAGTCAGACCATTCAAATTCGAAGATATCCATCCATACTCCGTCTCTTACTCTTGGGATAAGCAAGCTGAAGATGAAGACACTCTAGAGGTCTTCCCAAAGAACACCACCTACCCATCTACCAAGATGATCACTCTACACCGTACTGGTGACTTCAACATGGAAGCTTTCTACACTAACAAAGAAGATCTACCAGCTAATGTTGCTGAAAAGATCGCCAACTGGGAAATCACTGGTGTTGAACTAGGTGAAGGTGAAGAATCTGTTCCAGTTAAATTAAAGTTGAGATGTGACCCATCCGGTCTTCACACTATTGAAGAAGCTTACACTTTAGAAGATATTGTTGTTAAGGAAGAAATCCCTCTACCAGAAGATGCTGCTGAAGATGCTGAACCTGAATTCAAGGAAGTCACGAAGACTGTCAAGAAGGCTGACCTAACTATTGTTGCTCACACATTTGCTCTAGAAGCTAAGGCTTTGAACGAATTGATCGAAAAGGAAAACGAATTGAACGCTCAAGACAAACTTGTCTACGAAACTGAAGACCGTAAGAACACTCTAGAAGAATATATCTACACTCTACGTGGTAAGCTTGACGAAGAATATTCTGATTTTGCCTCTGATGCTGAAAAGACCAGATTAAAGGAAATGCTACAAAAGGCCGAAGACTGGTTGTACGATGATGGTTACGATTCCATTAAGGCTAAGTACATTGCTAAGTACGAAGAATTAGCTTCTCTTGGTAACCTAATCAAGGGTAGATACCAACAAAAGGAAGAAGAAAAGAGACAAGCTCTAAGAGCCAAGCAAGAATCTTCCCAAATGGCTGACCTAGCTGCTAAATTGTCTGCTCAAAGAAAGGCTGAAGCTGAAGCCAAGGAAAGCAAAACCGATGCTGAAGGTGATGTTGATTTAGATTAGTTAATTTAATGTTTTTTTTCATTCAATATTTTCTCTTCTGAGATGTCTCACTCACTACATACTTCTGTTCATTCAACACCCCCACCATTATATAACACATACGATACAAAAATTAATAAATATATATACGTACTGATAAGCGTCGCAATTGTATTTGTGTCCTAAGGATCCATATCATAATGGATAAGTTCATTCATGATTAGATTTTGAGTAAGAATATATTAAATTTAATAAATGCAAAGATTATATATGTATGTACTATATAAATTCTTGATTACTTGGGTTTTCTCTGAAAGATCCTAAAACTCCATGATCTTGTTCTTGTAAAACATTCCGTGGAATCCTTTGATCCAATGACTTGCCAATTACCATCACCATAGGTCCAAGGGGATTTATTCCACATCTCATCTAATTTTATCCAGTTTGGTGGAACATTTGTCTCGTAGTTCAAAGGATTATCTGAATTGAATACAGTTCCAAACGGAGAAACGATTGTGAAATTACTTCTCTCGTAGGATAACGTTTTTTCTGTCCATGCACCATTCTGCCATTTTCTTTGATTTTCTTTAACACATATTTTCATAATATTAAATGTTAAGGAAGGCGTAGATATTTCAGTCATTTGTGGTATATTTTCTTCTTGTTCATACAATTCTATCAATCTGTTTCTTAATGTTTCTATTTTAATTAGTTCCTCCGTATTTTGAATAGTTAATTTAACAGTGATATATGATTGATTTGATATGATCATATTAAAATAAGCTAATGGAGCCAAATTTTTTATACTATAGAACTTATCATGGGGTCCTCTCCACCAGAAGTATACAATTCGTAAGTATTGGAGTCTCCATAATATTTGTAGTAATCCTTGAATAGTTCGTGTATGGAATATTGATACTGTAATAAATGCTACTATTAAATAGGACTTGGTATCATTGATATATGGTAACAAATGAAATTTGAAAATTAATACTTGAATAAAAGTTGCCAAAGTTAACCATTGGAAAAGCACCCTGTAGTTATTAATTACAAATAAATTTAAAGCTTCTTTCTTAATGACATGTAACTTGTGTTCCACGTTTTCTAGTAGAATAACAATATCATCAACTGTTGGTGGTTCTGAATTTCTGGTTTCCATAATGACTGTGTGTAAGTAATAACCAGTGGAACACATAAGAAAACTTGTACATAACAAACCAAGATAATCTAGTAGCATGTGTTGAACACAGGTCTCAGTAATAATTAAATTATTCGGTATGAAGAGATACCGTATGCTGAGACATACCATCATCATATTTACGAAAATCAATGGGGAATCATCTGTGGTCCATAGTAATGTACTCAAAATATTATCAATAATTATTAGTAAAGGATATAGATCAGATAAACCTTTCAAAACAGGAAGAGGAGTAGTCATGATTAAAGGTATCCTCTGGTTAATTTGAGTTACAAACTGAGCGTAATGTGGTGATTCCATAACTAACGTGAAATATATATTTAGTTGGGGTTTGACGTAATGCGTAGATTTTTTTTTAATGTATTGAATGTCGTAATTCGAAAAAAAAGGTTAGGATTTGATAAAGGAAACTTTATAAATGTGTGGAGGTTTATTGTATCCTTAAACTGTTATATAAATAGGGATGAGATATAAGAATAGTGGCTCTTAAAGCAGTGCAGATCTTAGTTAAAACTAGTGATTTTTACCCCGAAATCGTAGGCACAACTGAAACAATTATAAACACTAGCTTGTCGCCCTTTGATAGTAGTACAAGCTTCTTGTGAATAATCAATGGGATTGAAGTATTCCTTCAAAAAGAATTCCTTTACAGACATCAATATAAGGAACGTTAATCATCCAACTCCAAGAAATTAGCCAGAGGAGGGTCAGTTCAGTTTGTTTCCCTTATTCATATCCATCTGCCCTACAATTTTCCTTTACAAATTCAAAAAAATCAAATTCAAAAAATAAAAAAAATATCAAAATTCAACAAGAGATGAGATAGAAAAAGACAAGATTTTCAAATACTTGACATGTTAATTTATTGTATCCATTATATTATTATCCAATCACTACTAATATTGATTTAACAATATCCATTGCAAAGGTCCTATACTTTGTTAGACATCGAGAGTTGTGAACTGAAAAATTAAAACTTGAACAAGAAACAAATATAAATATAACAATGGGAGTAATACCAAAGACTACCAAAGAAGATAAAAATTCTAAAATAACTGTTAAACATCCGACTTTGAAACAGGCTACGCATAATGACATCAAGACGACAATATATGTAAAATCCTCAACACCTTTTGTCAGCGGAATCAAACGAATTAATAAATTTTTGAATGATCTTGATAAAAGGAAAAAAGACCCCAAGTTTCAATGTGTTGTATTATTAGGTATGGGAAAAGCCACTGAAAAAACTATGGCTCTTGGGTGCTATTTTGCAGAAGAGAAAGGTAAACGATTGGAGGTCCGTACCAAAAGTGTGGATGTGATAGATGAGGTGATTGCGGAAGGAAACAACGATGATTCAATAATAGACGACAGAGACAGAGATACATCTCTGAAGAAACGTTCTTTAAGTGGAATCGAGATCAAAATTTACCCATAGAGGTCAAAAACAACATCGTCATACTGCCTCTCAAGGTTATCCATACATATGCGCCATCTTATATTTCAACTTGTATATTTAATTTATTTTTTTGTTAACTGAATTACTCGTATTCTTTTCTAACTTGAAGTTCTATAAGTTCCCTCGTAGACTCATCCTAAATATAATTATAAATACATTCAAATGTACGAATAAAATATCGACAATTACTCAAACATATCTTTCGCCAATATTATGTGTCATTGACGATGACTGATACTTCTGACTTGACCAAAAAAATAAAATTGATGACGAAAACTGAAAATTTCATGGCTTGAGGCTTCTCGAAAATATAATAACAAAGAAGACCCTTCAATTACTAAAAGGACATAAATAATTATCACTCGTTGATATATACGTATCAATCTCCAAAGTTTTAGTTATTATTTATATGAAGGTGAGGTTATAGGTTATAAGTATTATCATTACAATTAGAAAAGATGACTGTAGGTACAGATGAACAGATCGCACAATGGAAGAAAGAGAAAATAGTTGGTATCATAGGTTTAGGTGATATGGGCCAATTATATGCTGAGAAGTTTTCAGAAGCAGGATGGAATGTTGTAGCATGTGATAGAGAAGAATTGTATGACAGTTTAAAGGAGAAATATGCTAATGCTAAATTTACTTTAGTCCAAGATGGTCATAGGGTAAGTAGAGTGAGTGATTTCATTATTTATAGTGTCGAAGCAGCTAACATTGATAAAATTGTAGGCCTTTATGGCCCTTCTTCGAAAATTAATGCAATTGTCGGTGGCCAAACAAGTTGTAAACGACCAGAAGTTTTAGCATTTGAAAGGTTATTACCCAGCGATACAAAGATCATAACTGTACATTCGTTACATGGACCTAAAGTAAACACTGAAGGTCAACCTTTGGTAATAATCGATCACAGATCAAATGATAATGGTTATTCTTTATCTCTGGTAGACTCTATCATGTCTTGTTTAAAGAGTGAACATGTCTATTTGACTTGCGATGAACATGATAAGATAACAGCAGATACACAAGCTGTAACCCATGCCGCCTTTTTATCAATGGGTAGTGCATGGGCAAAATCTGAAACTTACCCATGGGATGCAAAGGATAATAAATGGCAAGGTGGTATTGAAAATGTTAAAATTAATATTTCGTTAAGAATTTACTCTAACAAATGGCACGTTTATGCAGGTTTGGCAATCACCAACCCACAAGCTCATAAACAAATTCTTCAATACGCAACAAGTGTCACCGAACTGTTTACACTCTTTATAGACCATAAAAAGGAAGAGTTAACTGAGAGAATAATGAAGGCTAAGGAGTTTGTATTTGGGAATCATACAGGGCTGCTATTATTAGATGATTCCCTATTAGATGAATTTTCATTATCAGAGAAAGGTAGAAATTCAATAAATTCAGTTCCAAATTCACATTTATCGTTGTTAGCTATTGTCGATTCATGGTATCAATTGGGAATTAATCCATATGATCATATGATTTGCTCTACACCACTCTTTCGAATATTTTTGGGTGTGTCAGAATATTTGTTTTTAACGCCTGGTTTATTAGACAAGACTATCGATGCTGCTATTGATGACAAGGCATTTAGAAGCATCGATCTTGAATTTGTAGTTGCAGCCAGAAAATGGAGTTCCATAGTATCGTTTGAAAGTTTTGATCTCTATCAAAAACAATTTGACGATGTCCAAAAGTTCTTTGAACCTATGTTCCCAGCAGCAACAAAGATCGGTAATGATATGATTAAGAAAATTCTAGCTCATTCCAAAAAATGATACGAGACCAAGACGAAAATTAAACAAGTGTAATGTGTAGTTAATGAATTTTATTATGTGTAGCTAGATCTATCTATTTGTATATATTTATATGTGTATATAAGTAAATTCTGATGATGCAAAAGTGTCTGTATTGATGTCTATGATAATATTTGTTAAAATTTACTTTTCTTATATGAGTTTGATTGTTTGATGTCCGATGCTCCTCTCCTCTTTATACTAACATCATCATAATTTGGGTCTAAATCGAACATATCTATATCTTCTGTTTGCCTATTAAATATTGATCTTCTCTGTTGGTTAAACGGATACGAATATGACATATTATATACATCACAAGGACTTGGTTGATGAGTAGTTTTTGTGTTGAAATGCGAATTCCTCGCACTTTGGTTGTTATAGTTGTTTTTACCATTCTTTTTATTATTATTGTCTATTGAATGCTGAAAGATCAAATTTTGAAAAATGTCTGTGTTTATACTATTATTATTATTATTATTGTTGTTGTTGTTGTTGTTGTAAATACCACAATGCGATGGGTACACACTTCTTAACCATTTCGAATAACTTTTGATTGTACGATAATCTCCACTTTGTAATATTCCAACTAGATCAGGAAAATGAATTTTGAAACTTCGACACATGATTCTATTCCATATATGAGACATCGATGCATTTATTATTGTTGAGTGAAATTTGTTATCAGATGTGTAGTTTGTCGCAAAAAAAGTATGCCAAAGGTTCATAATAAATGTATTTAGACCTTCATCCACGATTATATGACTGAGATGTGATAATGAAACATTCCTATTTATAGGGAGTAAATTGTTTGGTGTTAAACATCGAATGATCACCGCTGATTGTTCGTATTGCTCTATTTCAGATCTTTTGCCATCAGCAATATAGAGTTGGATGTATATCTCCATGAAAGTTCTTGGTTCTTTCAATAACAAATGCCATATGCATACATTTGAATCCTGTGGTTTCAGATGATAAAGACGTGGTTCCTCTGAACTTAAGCAGGAAAGATTTTTCCACTCTTTCATCATTTTCTTGGTCAGCAGACTAGCCATATTGTTCTGAGTGTGTCACCAAAAAAATATGGTTTGTGGTTTGATTTATAATAACGTACTTCCACTAGGGGGTTCAAATTACTAAATGTGTCACCCTATTCAATGTATTAGAGTTTTTACAAGTGTTGTGTCACTGTTTCTTATATGAATACTACTTCAATCTGTCAAATGATTTCCATCATTTTTTTTTTTTGCAAATGACAAATAAAGATGATATTATAATATTTTTTATCTGACGGAAAATTTCACCGCAATACATAAAATTTCAAGTAGTTTCGATTAGCAACAAATGAAGATGAGGAGAGAGAGAGAGAGAGAGAGAGAGAGAGAGAGAGAGAGAG